>NW_028278118.1:0-304658 GCF_059751315.1 Micrasema longulum
TACGGACATTAGTAAAATCAGAGGATATTCTGTTAATGAAGCCAAGTAATTTCAGTGATTTATTTACTGTATTTTTGTGAAATAAAAGAGCTGAAACCTTTATCATGTGGGTGAGTTTCATCCGGCTGAACCAATTCACCTACTAGGCAACGCTTGATGTAAATAGTACGAACGACACACGACATAATAACCCAGAAAAACTTGTGCAAAAAATGTTCTGCTCAAAAAAATCTCGTCTGAAAAATATGTCAAATGAAGTTGTAGGATTTAATTGCTGAGGGTTAGAGCTCCTACAGTTGGAGATTGACAGAAGACACGAGGTTGCCGTTTAATGCATATTTGTTTCATGGCGAATAAATAATGAATTAGGTCACTTAAACTACATGCTGGAGAGTGAAAGTGACTGCGTTGAGCTAACTGTTCGGGCTGACTGGACTGACTGGGCGTTGGACGGCCTGTGGTCTCTTTATAGGCCACGTTCCTTTACAAAAGGGATGGAGAACATTTTAGAGAAGGGAATACGGAAGTCTAGGCATTTGCAGGGCTTATAACTGTCATTGGCTGGTTTAAGTGGCCACTTTACACAATGTGTAACATTCATAATTTTGTCTATGTTTGAACATCCATATTCCTTCAATTCTTCCACCTGTCGATTTAAGTAAAGTGAAAGGGCTGAAACGTTTATTGTTGTGAAGAGATTCATCTGATTTAATAATTTAACATGCCAGGCAACGCCTGGAATCAATTTCACAATTTTGAAATTACTTCTTTGGCCAGTTGGTTTGACTACAATATTTTGAGTTTGTCCAAATTTTTGTAGACAAACTACTGTATTTCACCTCGTTCACCACGTCCCTTTGTTCTTCAATCCTCCATGGTAGGAAGGCTGTTAATGTACTGCAGAACGATGCTCTCGTCGTCATGTGCAATACTGTTAGACTTGCATAATATAATGTATTGCATTCAATATAAAACGATGATTTGCTTTATCGGTCATCGCACTATATTTCTGGTGAAATTATTTAGCACGTGTGTGCGTCATCGATCATGGACTATGAAGGGGTTCTATGAAGTATACTTTAATATATATATTTGTTTTTAAAATCTATTTTTACCTCAGACACGCATGATCATGTAGCATTAAAATACCATAAGCCATAAGCCCTACTCAAACCCAACACAGAGACATATTAACTCACCGATCGGCCCTCAGAAAAACGATCAGAATATTCAAATTACAATTTGGAATTCTAATTTCCCGCCATATTATTTGTCACCCCTCCCGCGAAAATATTTCAAATTTGGAACCGAGCGTGTTCCATTTCGAAATTTGAAATCTGCCCGCGCGAGAGGAGATTAAATATCGAACCGGGACGTTCCACATTCAAAAGTGGAAAATTTCTAATTGGATCCGTTGGAAATTGGAACCAAATTTACAATAATTAATGTATTACAACAGAGATGAGGAACATTTTAGAGAAAGGAACATAAATGTTCAGAAATTTACAGAGCTTATATTAGCTGCCGTCGGCTGCCGTCGGCTGGTTACATTGGCACTTTACACACTGAGTAACATTCACCATTTTGCCTATTTTTGAAAATTTATAATCCTTAAATTATTCCATTGTTGATTTTTGTAAAATTAAAGCGCTAAAACCTTTTTTGATTCGGTCTAACTTTATTATTTCACCTACATAAATAGGCATGTTCTTCGTCTCTGTTGTAATGTATTGATCGCTTAAACTCCGTAGGGGTTGAATCCAGTTCTCGTCTAAAAAAATTGGACTTACTCAAAATCCGCACTTAAACCAGCCAATGACAGGTCATAAGCCATGTAAATGCCTAGACATTTATATTCCCTTCTCAAAATGTTTTCCCTCTCTGTTGCAACAAATTTACATCTAAATAACTCCCAAGGGAAAATTGAATCCAGCCTGTCTGCAAACATTTGAACATTCAATTGTTTCATTTGTTCCACGCCGAACGTTACACAGTATGTAAAGGGGCCACTTAATCGGCCAATGACAGGTCGTAAGCCCTGTAGATGCCTAGACTTCTATATTACCTTGTATAAATTGTCTTCATCTCTGTTGTAATATTCTTAAAATTCTCATTTATAGCTTCCCAGGGAGTTGAATCCAGTTCTTGTCTACAAACATTTGGAAAAACACGAAATACTGTCGATAAATCCACCTGGTCCATGAAGAAGTATAGAAATTGAAAAAATAATATTTTCAGGCGTTGCCTAGTATGTAGGTGAAATATATTTATAATATTTTAAATGGGCTTCTGTGAAAGAAAGTGCCCACTTCAAAGCGATTATAAACTCCAATAAATCCCAATTCAAGCAAAAAATGCTGGCTTGAACATGAATTTGGCATGACTTTTGGAAATCACCCAGACGGTACGCTTAGCGATCGTCTATATGTATCTACCGATCTGTACCAATCGACTACAAAGCCGGCTCATATAACGTTTCGATACATACACTCGGAAAGATAGTAAAACAGATAGAAAAAATAAAATAACTAAATTATATTTTTAGAGTTGTAACTTTCTGACGCATATAATCTGTGTCTGACGCCTAGATACTTATTTTTTAATAGGAGAGAACCTAGCGACATTATTTCCACTTCTAGGCGTTCGTTTTATTAAACTGACAGTTATTTTGGAATTTTATTGGACTTAAAAATTTACTCATTTCTCCCTCGTATTTTTAATAGGCTTTTAAGAAAAAAAGTGCCAACCTCGAAACGATTAAATTTTTTAATAAATCATAATTAATATTATGTATTAATAAATGCGCGTCTTAAAACATACTTTTTTGTCTTATACTTAATTTCAATAATATAGTCTTGTTTTATCTTATTTTATTATATTTTATCTTTAATTCTTAATATTTTGTATATATTTATATTTTCGACACTTGACACTTGTGCAATATTTAAACACATGTCCACCCTCATTCCAATATAACACCCACTCACCCACCCTCTCACTCACTTACACTCACACAAACACACTAGTATGTATTGTACGTGTATTTAATGTATTTCTGTGGATATCTGTCATTGGTTTTATTCTCTGTATATTTTATTTGTTATATTTTTGTTACATGTATTATTGTTGATATCCCCAATAAATAAAATAAATAAAAATAAAAAAAATAATTAAAGGAAAAATTCCTCGGTGGAACAAAATATTTGACACTTTTAATGCGTAGATAAACGTATCGAGGTGTTCTAGACTCGTCGGTATAAAATTATATACTTACATCAAAACTTGATGGTGGGGGATCGGTACCATACCGTTGTAGTCGGTCGAGAGACTTTTATCTTCAACTATGACGTCATACTGAAGCTATGTCATTTTAGAGCGTAGATATGTGTACCGTGACGTACGCTTCCCCTTGATTCATATCGAGGTACGTACCCAAAACTTAAAGGTGGAGGGTTGGTAGTATATCTTTATAATTGCTAGAGGGAATTTATCTTCAATTATACCGTCAAGGTGCAGGTATGACGTCTTTATCTTCCCATCATGATCGAGGCCCAGATTCAGACATACCGCAGTGTACTCCGGGGGTCGAGATATGTGCAATGTGCAGTGGCGAGCCGTGATTTATTTTATAGGTAATCTATTAAAAATGTTCATTAATTTGTACTTCATATAAGTACTTACATAACATGTAAGTAATGTAATTATAAATGACTATTTTTTGTAATTCTGTGAAAATCAACTCAAACAACAATTATTATTAACCACGCGATAAACGTAGTTTTATTCTACACTATTTTAATACAATACTTGCATAAAAGTTTATTAACAAATACCACAATGACATTCCGCAGATATTTCCATTATGATCTGTCATTGACAGTACTGTCAGGACTTGAGCACTGGCCGATTTCTTTTAAAATGAATAATGCCTAAAACGGCCACTGCGAACGCCACCTGTCCTATGTGATACATAATATGTCAACGGTAGCCCATCAAAGAAAAATAGTCCTTCGGAAATAATGTTCGAAATACTAGTTTCCAAATAGAGAATCTTCTAAAAATATTTGTAATCTGCAAGTTTGTTTTAGTACTAAAAAAGCCGACTTGGGTTAAAGACGAAAAATACAGTGTACTTTTTTGTATGGAAGAATAAGCTGAGGTAATCGGCTAGTTTCATCGTTCGGTAAGAATGATATTTTTATATAGATATTTTTTTGTAGAAAGATATAAACGGTGATTTATAATAATTTACAATTACTTTTTTGTTCCCCATAAATATGGTTGCTATAAATTATTATTATTAAAAGTCAATTATAATGGTAAGCTGTGCATAATCGCTTACTTTGACGATTCGCCCCTGGCAATGTGTATGTGTATCCGTGTAGGTACGTACTATAAAGAAGCGTTTCTTAGCGCCTTATCAGGGCCGCGTTCGCGAGCAGGGGATGATTTCCGCTCATGGCTCATGGCGGGGAACATAAATTAAGCGATTCCACCCTCTCTGTGTGGATTGTTACACAAGCAACGTACAACTCCACACGATACGGTAAAATTTGGCTGACGGTTATTACTCAACAGTGTTTCGAGTCGGTCCAAATTATTGCGAACAAGCACTGGATTTTGCACTTCAATAGCTCAATCACAAATAACTATCGACGTGCTTAAAAACATGCTAAGCATTTGAGCGATCGCAATGAACAATAATGAACATGCTTAACAAATTACAAAAGGGATGGAGAATACCTTAAATAAGGGAATATGAATGTCTAGGCATTTACAGGGCTTATGACCTGTCATTGGTTGGTTTAAGTGGCCACTTTACACACTGTGTAACATTCACCATTTCGCCTATGTTTGAACATCCATATTTCTTCAATTCTTCCATTTGCTGATTTTAGTGAAGTTAGAGAGCTGAAACCTTTATTGTTGCGAAGAGATTCATCTGACTGAATCATTTCTTATACTAGGCAACGCCTGAAAACAATTTTTCAATTTTAAAACTTCTTCTTGGACCAGTTGGTTTCATTACAATATTTGAGTTTGTCCAAATGTTTGTAGACAAAAGACTGGATTTCACCCCCTCGGGAGTCATTAAGATTAACAAATGCTTAAGTTATCACCGTCACTTATGTCACACACGTCTTAACAACGCGTGTGTAATCTCTAAGTCAACGCTCGTGTCGGTTTGTTTTTTGTTTTCCTCGTAAATAAATACAGTTCACTGGCAAAAAATCGGCGTTTATTTTAAAAATAATACAATATATTGCATTTGCAAAATAGTGCGGAATATCTAATACAAAAAAGTGAAAATTAAATTACAATTACTATGGCGACTGCTTTTCTTGACATTTGGCTTGTCGACCGCCGGCTAAATGCACTAAATAGCATGATAAATAATAAATAAAAATAGCAGTTTTAGAATATTTTCCATATTTACACCGTTGACATTCAAATATGTGATTGCGCAGCAGGATTATACGCCGCGAAACGTAAATATTTTCACATTTAATATTAGGTGTTCGCGGATGTTGCATTGTGATCGCGAATACGATAAACAACCATGGTGAGAAATTCTTATCACGTCGAAAGTTATTTGTGATTGAACTACTGGGAGTTGTTAAGCTGAACATATAACAACAGAACAGTGAATGTTACACAGTGTGCAAAGTGGCAAAAAACAGGTCATATTTATATTTAAATTTGTCGCAACAGAGAGGGAAAACATTTTTGAGAAGGGAATATAGATGTCTAGGCATTTACATATTTATATATATATAATTTTTTTTTGCACCACAACAGGCCAGGAGGCCTAATTACAGTGGTGAATTACATCACAGAGCACCCAGGCTTGAGAAAAATCACATTTTAATTTTTGTGTTCTCACCGGGAATCGAACCCGGAACCTTCCGTGCGTGAGTCTAGCGTCTTGACCACTACACCACGGAGGCCGCTTTATTTACAGGGCTTTTAAACTGTCATGGAGGAGTTGAGGACATATGGATGTTTAAACATGGGCAGAATGGTGAATGTTACACAGTGTGTAAAGTGGCCACTTAAATCAGCCAATGACAGGTCATACGCCCTGTAAATGCCTAGACTTCCATATTCCCTTCTCAAAAATATGTTATATAGGGAGGAAATAAATGGACAAACCCAAAACATTGTTAGGTCATATTTATTTACTTACGATCAAGGGCTCTATATAATAAACATTCTAACACGTCTTACAGCTACAAAGCGCAATTCTCGATTTCAATTTTTTAAAATTAATTATTAAAAAATAACACATACATTACAAACTAAAATTAACATATTACAACAGAGATAAAGAACATTTAAGAGAAGGTAATATAGAAGTCCAGGCATCTACATGGCTTACGACCTGTCAACGGCTGGTTTAAGTGGCCACTTTACACACTGTGTAACATTCACCATTCTGCCTATATTTGAACATCTATATTCCTTCAATTGTTTCATCTGTTGATGTTTGTGAAGTTAAAGAGCTGAAACCTTTATTTATGCGGGTGAGATTCATCAAATTGAATTATTTCACCTTTCCCCAGGAAGTTGAATCCAGTCCTTATCTACAAAATTTGGACAAACTCAAAATATTGTAAACATAAAGAGACTCTTGTCAAAATATAATATGGATTCTCGTCGAATGCAAACCCCGGTAGGTTGATGAAAAAAATATTTATGCTTCTAACTTTTTTTTTTACAGATTTCATTGAAAATTTTAATATTTACGAGCACGCGCAGCGCAAAGATCTACATTTCGCTGAAAACCGCACGTAAATTGGTTAAACCGGAAAAACAATGTATGATAGGTGCCCTAATGTCGAAATTAGAGCAGAATGCAAGGCTGAGTTAAGCATTATCGACAAAATTAAAAAAGGTCTTTTGCGATGGTTCGGTCATGTGGAGCGAATGAATGATGAAAGAACGGCTAAAAAGATTTATGATGCGAATGTGTCTGGTTGTAGAAGTCGAGGAAGGCCGAGAAAGACATGGCATGATCAAGTACAACAAATTCTTGAAAGTGGTCATGTGAAAAGTCGGAATAATCGACGTGCGTGCATGAGAAGATGTATGAATGTGAAGGAAGCAAAGGAAGTGTGCCAGGACAGAGTGGTGTGGCGTTCTATCCTCTCTGCCTACCCCTCCGGGGAAATGGCGTGATGGTTAGTTAGTTAGTTATACATTTCATTTCATTTCATATCATTTATTAGTTTATACATACAATGTTACGAAAATGGCACAAAAAACACTCAGGCAAATTCTGCTAGTACTAGGACTAGGCTCAGTATATGAAGGGTCGGCAAGCCAGAAATATTAATACGCCTAATGTTGCAATCGGTTCCTATATGGGCAAATGCCTGTTCTAAGAAACCGATTTGTTGCGGCAAATATGGTTTTCGAATATGTTTCCTATAAATAAAAACAATATTGAAGAAATAAAAAAAAAACAGTTATAGCCCAAAAGAGAAGAAAAGAAAAAAAAATACGTACAGAAGAATTATATATTTATAAAGATATCAATCCATTCTCCGTTATTGTACCATGTGATATGTGAACCGTATGAAATCGGCCAAACTTGGTGTTTTCAGTTAGCAAAAAACAGCTTACTTAGACAGAGGGGTTTAAAAATAAGAAAAAACGGAGAGAACATCAAAGCAGAAACTATTTCTGTGTATATTCGTCAGTCATCCATATTAATATTATATTTTTATGCATAGGAATACAATGAAAGCATCCACCCCTTTCCCGAAACTGTTCATAAAGACTTGAGTCTTTCTTCAGTTTCGCATATCAATATCAATTTTATTTTTTTAAAAACTAATTAAGCGAAAATTTAATACAACATTATTTTTGGTACGTGTACTTGTACAAATCTGGATTTTCTCCCAAGGGGGAGTAGGTATATATTTTTTATTTATATCCCTACAGAGATGAGGTAGAATTTTTTCAAATTCACGATTATGGATATTCGAGCGTTTATAGGGCTTATGACCTGTCATTGGCTGGGTTAAGTGTTACCTGGTGTGGATATTCGCTAATGAGCGGAATGGGGAATGTTGTAGTACTTAAAGTGGCCACTTAACCCAGCCAATGACAGGTCATAAGCCCTGTAAACGCTCGAATATCCATAATCCTGAATTTGAAAAAATTCTACCTCATCTCTGTAGGGATATAAATAAAAAATAAAAAATTTAATATTTCTTTACAATCAAACCGCGAAAATAACAAAACAAATAAACTTTCAAAACTTTCATTGTACCCCTCACTGCAGTATTGTCAGTTTGTGATCAATCAAATACACATGGTCAGCACAATCGCCTTTTTCTAATTTCCCAGTATTACAGTGGAGGAATACAGTGTTAGTTCCAAATTGAGACCGCGGCCGCGCGCTCCAGATCCCGCCTCGGAAAGGAAGAAGAACGTAGTAATACATGCATAGGGATAGCCGGAGAGGTGAGAAGTAAAACAGGATTCTTATTTTACATCCCGAAATTAAAAAAAGTACAATTAAAAAATATACAAGGTATCGGCTCTTTTACTTCACAAAAGTCAACAGATGGAAGCGTCGAGAAAATGAGGATATTTAAACAAAGGCAGAATGGTGAATGTTAAACAGTGTGTAAAGCGGCCACTTAAACCAAATAATAACCGTTTCAATCCACTGCAACCTATGGAATAGCTGGCTGGGGGGGGGGGGGGGGGTCGTGCGGCATCCATTTTAAAGCGTCTCATAATTTCACAGAAATTATTATTGATATTCATGCTGTCCTTATACGTGCTCTTCTATTCCTCACACTCAAAACATGGCTTAAAATAAATATGGGTTTGAGTAATAATTTTGTTTTCAATAATAAATATTTATCATTTATCATTTATTTATCAATAAACACCACAATACCATAATATAATGTATTAACACAATGGCTAAAAAATAAAAATCCCCAGGTAGGAATAAAAAAACATAAAAATATGATAATGCCATAATGTTAAATATAAACTAATTCTATAATACATAATATTATCTGACTCTCCAAATCAGCGAAATTAAAAATTCCCGTTATTTTCTGAATACACCTCGTATATAGGGTCAATATTATAGTCCTTAAAATGTAAGATGATTAGAATGACAGCTGTCAAACTCAAATCAACGGTGATGGGATATTACTGATCACTGATCATGTACCGATCAAATAAATTTTATCAGTTTTTTCATGCAAACATGAAACTCTGTTTCCAAAAATTGATAAAAAAAAAAACGCAAAAACAAGCCTATTATAGTGTGTTCAAGACAATTATTCACCAAAAATAAGACATTTATACTTTTTTCGTGAACATTATCAAACGAATTATTTTTTTATTCGATCAATTTACATTGGTCAATTTGTCACGTTGTGGCAAAATGATGTAACCTTTAAATTTATTTCAACAGAGAGGAAAAACGTTTTTGAGAAGGGAGTATGGAAGTCTAGGCATTAACAGGGCATATGACCTGTCATTGGCTGGTTTAAGTGGCCACTTTACATACTGTGTAACATTCACCATTCTGCCCATGTTTGAACATCCACATTTCCTCAACTCTTCCATCTGTTGACTTTTGTGAAGTAAAAGAGCTGAAACCTTCGTCACGAGGGTGAGATTCATCCGGCTGAACCAAATCACCTACTTGGCAACGCCTGAAAACAATTTTCCAATTTTTATACTTCTTCTTTTACCAGGTAGTGATTCAACAATGTTTGAGTATGTCCAAATCCTTGCAGACTGGCTGGATTTTCTCCATAGGCCCTGTAAATTCCCAGACTTCCATATTCCCGTCTCAAAAACGTTTTCCCTCTCTGCTAAAATAAATTTAAATATGAGCAACTCCCTATGGAGAAAATCCAGCCAGTCTGCAAGCATTTGGACAGACTCAAACATTGACGATGTAACCTTGTAAGAACGTCGTTAAAAATTAGGTTTATTTTAGTTTTAAAGCTGATTTGATATAATTATGTTGATTTATATGTCAAGAATTGTATTAAATTAACTAACCAAATACGTATGATTTTTCGTGTGTCGATATAAATCACTCCTTAGATGTTACTACAAAGTTATGTCGTCAGTTTTTCTGACAACTGTCATTCATCTTACATTTTAAGGACGAAAGCTCTACGTTTTTGTAGACTAGAAATATTTAACACCGACTCTATATAAGTACATATATGGATAGTTACCTCTCTAGTCAAAGCATCCACGCTACTTTTCAAATAGACGTGAAAGTAGACATTTCGCGTCAAACAATCATTTCCTTGCGTTTGCGGGACATTTCCTATGCCAGCTCAAGGAAAAAAAGACGTCTCTTTTCTAAATCCGGTAGCTTATCATAATTTATTATTTATCTTTTCTTCTCTCTAAGGATTTAGTTAAGGAGTTAGTGACTTCTTAAGCAGAGCGAAGATACATTGTCTTTTATATTTTGAGTACACAATATGTATGGGACTCGATTATGATGGAAAGATAAAGACCTCGTACCTTCGCCTTGGCGGTACAGTTGAAGATAAACTCTCTAGTGATTACAAAGATATACTATCGACTCTACCTGATTCCTAAATTGATTTAAATATGATGAATAAAATACCTTTTGCTACAAACTCCCAAAATTTCAATTTAAACTATTTTATAACCACACGCGTCTATCCTGGCATTTATGCGTAGCTTCTAAAACAAGTATATATGGCGAAAATGAACGGTAACGTGAGACGAGGACGACCAAGGAAGACGTGGCATGATCAGATAAACCAAAATCTTAAGTCTGGTCATGTCAAAAGCAGACAGAACCGAAGGGCATGTGTGACAAGATGTATGAATGTGGAAGAAGCTAGGAATCTATGCCAGGATAGACGTGTGTGGCGGTCCATTCTCTCTGCCTACCCCTACGGGAAAATGGCGTGATGGTATTAGTATTAGTAGTTCTTCGACATATATACATCTTGCCATACATGCCCTTCAGTTCTGTCTGCTTTTGACATGACCAGATTTAAATTGTTGGTTTATCTGATCATGCCACGTCTTTCTTGGTCATTATCGTCTCACGTTACCGTTCATTTTCGCCATATATACTTGTTTTGCCATTCTTTCGTCGTCCATTCGTTCTACGTGACCAAACCATCTCGGAGACCCTTTCGTCTCGTCGAGATGGCATTATTCATTTATTGGACAAGTCCGCCAGTTGACATTTCAATCGTAATGAGAATACCCAATACTGACTCAATTCATTGTGCTATTTTTTATAAACTTTTATACAAATTATGTGTTAATTAATGGATAATAAAGCTACACAAGAAGTTACGCCGTTTGAGATGATCAGATTTGCATTTCATAGATGAGAGTAGATGTATCACACAGAACCACAGAAAAAATAGCAATTTATAGTATACTAGCGGACCCGTCAGACGTTGTCCTGCCCGAACGTTGGCTTCCCTGCTATTAGCTTGGAAAAAGACTTTTCATTGATAATCAGGTACCTAACTGCTACTTTGTGATTAAATTCCAAAACTTAAAATTAATAATATTAAAATATTTCATTTAAGCAGGGTACCTAGGTACTTGTTTATGGTTGAATTCCGAAACATAAAATCAATGTTTTTTTCAAATATAGCATTCTTTTTGCAAACGTCAAACTCCGGTCGTCTCACCAACAAAGGGGTGTATTTATGTGGGAATACGATTTTTTTTAATGTATTGAATTTCATATTATTTTAGTGTTGCCAAAAATCCAATAAAAAGAAACAAATGGTTGGAAATTATAAGGAATTTAAGGAAAGAATCTGATTGAGATCCACATTAAAAAAATACCGTTTGTAAACATTCAAAAACAAACTTTTTTTGTACACAAAAAAACAACATCTTCCCATTTTTTCGCTAATGCGTTTCTCTGAAAACCGCACGTAAATCGGTTAAGCCGTTTAGGAGGAGTACGGTGACATCGCACGTACAGAGAAATTATATATATAAAGATATCGCTTACATTATATTATGTACCTAGTATTTCGGTAGAAATAAATGATATTTTTTTACAGCTTACCTGTAAATAAAATCACCGTTCGCCGCTGGTGTGCAGCTGCAAAGCAATCCCGGAAAATAGATTATTGTGAACAATAGAGACGGTAATTTTATACAAATTGGGGTTGTTATTAGGTCCGCGTCACTTCGCAGGGAAACTCCGTCGAATGAGATTCAATTTGTTATGTTAATTCCCGCATCCCCTTGTTTACAAGCACAATTCGTCAGAGATACTCTTCAGTTTGTTATTTATAAACGTCCCTAAAAGGTACTTTGTGGATTTTGGGTTCGATACGAAATAATATCTTTTTTTTTAATATACATAAATCATAATAATAATATAATATCTCTAACAGCATTATTAAATCTTCAGGTGTACCACAGGGTGCTCACCTTGCTCCTTTGCTGTTCAATCTATTCATCAATGATCTAAAAAGTGTTTTTCTTACTTCATTAAGTTGGCTGTTTGCTGACGACACTAAGATTATCAAACAGATTGTTCACCATTACAATCTAATTTTCTGTCTTTTAGCACCTTGTGCTTATCCAATAATCTACATCTTAACTTAAGTAAGAGCAAGGTTACGAGATTTTTTCGTCTGGAAATCATATACGACCAATCATATACGACTACTTATTGAACGATGAAATATTATCATCTGTGTCTAATATCCGAGATTTGGGTATTATACTTATTATACCATGGAATCACTTATCTACAATACCGCAGAGTGTGTGCGGACCAACTACTGCTTAACAAAATTACGACAGGAATAGTTGACTGTACAGAACTACTTAGTTTAATAACAATTCATGTGCCAGCCAGGATTTGTAGACGGCACCACATGTTTCATGTACCAAAAAGTAAAAAATCGTATGTAAAAAATGTTTTTTTTCGTAGAACCTTTTCAGTGTACAATACAAAATTTAAAGACATAGATTACACAAACATCACTCTGTCAGATTTAAAATTACAATAAAAATGCATTATGTAACTTGGTAGACATTATAATAATAAATATGTACATCTCCCCTCCCCTCCTTATCCTCTCTTCAAGCATCCTTGTCCAAATTCCGCCCAATTTACATTAACTTACAGTTCTTAAAAATAAAAAATAAATCTTTGATTATTGAAAAATATTTACGAGTACATGAAAAAATAATTTTTATATGCATAAACTTAGATGTATTTATTTAATATGTAATATATTTTCTTCATTAACTTGGTATACTTTGCGGAAATCTAATATTCATTCTGAGTTTATACAGTATATATCTGTTTGTTTACTATAAATATGTATGTAGAACTGTTTATTTCACAAATAAAATAAATAAATACTTGACACAGAACTTTATTTGAACATGTTATCATTAAATCCTTAAAACTCCTTGAATTTATTAACAGAAGCACAACTGACTTAAAAAAATATCAATACCCTTAAAGCTCTCTTCTGTTCCCTAGTTCGCCCGCACCTAGAGTATTCCTCTGTTATCTGGTCTCCGTATTATGATGTTCACATCAAGAATATTGAATCAGTTCAACATCGATTTTTAAGAAAGATAGGCTGGAGGCTGGGCTTATCCGGAGACCAATATACGCATAATGAGTTAGAAACTAGCTTAAATATATCTTCTCTTCAAGACCGTCGAAATATATCCGACATTCTATTGCAAGAATGTTCTCCCTCTGTTGCAATAAATGAAGATATTGTTCAATCGTTCATAGTAATGTTTATAAGACAATAATTTATCTAATTTGGCCAGTTAAACCAGCCAATTTCAGGTCATAAGCCCTGTAAATGCCTAGACATCCATATTCCTTTCTCAAAATGTTTTCCCTCTCTGTTGCAACAAATTTAGATCTAAATAACTACCCAGGGAGGAAATCCAGCCTGTCAGCAAACATTTGGACATACTCAACACATTGTTCAATAATTTATCGTTTATACTTACCAGGACACGATGGCACTTCCTAGTAAGAAATATTTTTATTTATTTCACCTGGATCATACCTGAAACAAAAAAACATAAATTGAATTAAATAAAAGTGGCATAAAACTATAAAGTATTTTTATTATTATAATTAAAATGCAGTTCCACCAAGAAATGTCAGTAGAAAAACTCAATATATAAATTGAATTAGATGTTAATATTTGAGATGGGCGTTTCAGTTACTTTAAAAAAATGGCAGTAACAGATACCGTTTCTAATTAAACTGTTTAGTGTATTTGTTTCTAAATAACAGTTTATCAAATCCAGAACCAAATATATCAGCCTTCTTCATACTGTGGAGCCTAGAGATAGGCGACTGCATGTGATAGTTGGTCCTAGAACTTGCAGAACAAAAAGGAGATCTGTGGCGGGTATGTCGACCAGGTACACGGAAACACACCAACTCCAGCAAATCAGGACAGTCAATTAATGAATTGATCACTTTATAAAGTAATATTAGGTCAGTTAGGATTATTCCAGAAAGTCTTAAAATATTTGCTGAAAATAAAAATTGATTATAATTGAATAAAGCAGCCGGAATAAGAAGTTCAAAATTAATATATTTTAGAAATTTCTTCTGGACGCGCTCGAGTGAATCAGAATGTACACGATAATGGGGCGACCAGCGACCAGACTGGAGAAATATGTTCTTAACGACTTCTAACCAGGGAGCAATAGAGTGGCTCGATTGGTGTGATACTTTTAAATTTATTAGTAATCCTACAAATAAATCCCAACATACTTAGCGCTTCATTTGAAATCTTGTCAATATGTTTGATAAATGAAGTTTATCATAAAAAATTACGCCAAGATCCCTAATAAAATCAACTCTTTCAATTGTTGATGACTATTGTCCATGCGATGATATTTCTTCACAGAGTATCGAACATCTGTTATAACAGAGCCCATTTTCAGTTTACGACGCCATAATCTTGAAGCAGAATGCAGGAAAGATGGAATATCCTTAACAGATATCCACACTGTCGTTAAAAGAAGATATCACGCGTCACTGTTCTTGAACTTTGCAACAATGGTGATTGGACTCATAAAGGTAATAAACCAAAATCGGTGATCGATCATCCCATTTCCAAGACAAACAAAAACCATTTTTTTCCGAGTACCTTAGCCTTGTACATGCCACGTAAGGCTACAGTAATACAGGGGTCCAAATATATATAAAAATGAAAATACGGGAATACGTTTGTATAAATAAAAGTCAGACCGCGCATTCCAAATGTCGATGTTGATACTTCAAACATCGGCGTCCCGATGTAACGATGTAACGATGTTTCGGTGGGCGCCAGCGTAGTGACAGTGAATAATCTCTCGGTTTAGGAATTTTCCCTATACAGTTAATGGGACGCTTTATACAATTAATGGTTATTACCGTGATATTTTAATCATCTATATCCACTGTGATATAATTAAATTTAACCCGGCTTCTGTAGGACTGTCACCTTAATGTTTGCATGTTATTACTTTTGGAGTTCCACAGGGCAGCGTTCTGGGACCAATCTTATTTTTAGTCTACATAAACTCTCTTTGCAAAATAAATAATTCCGGAAAAATGATTTCGTTTTCCGACGACTCGGTTTTGTTATTTGACACTAGTGACTGAAACTCTGTCTTTCAGAAGGCAAACTTTGGTATAAACATTGTTAAACAGTGGCTTGATGATAATCTTCTTAAACTTAATATCGATAAAATTAAATATCTGACATTTTGTAAATAATAGTTCACTACCAAGCAATACGCTTAATCTAGGAATTTACTGTGATAAAACACACAAACTTTTGCAACGGTTAGATTCCATAAAATGCCTTGGTGTTATCGTCGATAGGAATTTGCGATGGTAGGCTCCGGTCCAGTCACTGAACTCTAGGTTGAGAAAGCTGTGCCACCTATTCTGCTCTCTTAGAGACATTCTGGATATTGGCACTCTCGGAAGTGTGTACTTTGCTCTGTTTCAATCCACGGCAACCTATGGAATACCTGGCTGGGGGGGTTGTGCGGCATCCATTTTCAAGCCGCTCATAATTTCACAGAAATTATTATTGAGAATAATGTTCGGCGCCCTCCAACGTACCCGTCAGAACAGCTGTTCCAATACACGAAGGTGCTGGATATGAGACAACTGTACCTAAAAGAAGCACTTACACACTTCTGGTCGAACAATAAGGAGAAGTCTCGGCAAAATGTCCGTACGAGGTTTTTCCAGAGCATGAATTATGTCATACCCAAAACCCGTACGACTTTTGCTCAGAGACATCTCTCATTTATCGCACCGAGAGTGTTCAATATTTTGGAAGAACGTACTAAGCTCTCGAGGACAAAAAATATTTTCAAGAAAGAAATTAAGGACTGGATTTTCCTTAGTGGGATTTGAGTGGAAAACTTCTTGATGATTTTTCGAATGCTTGCGTTTACTGTTTACCACATTGATGTGCAATGTACATGTTTTCAAAAATATTTTTTATGTTTCTAATCCTATATTTGTGGTGATATACTCATGCGTCTGTGTCATATAATTGCTCGTCCCATCTCAACACAGGACTTTTAGTCCCACGGAGTTGGGACTTATTTCTCAAATAATGTACAGTAAATGTATGTACCTATGTAGATAAATAAATACATTAATAGTAGGTATATGCGGTGCCTGACAATTTTGATGAATAGGTATTTGAACATTGTTTTTCTGGTACTCTCTCGCAAATGCCTCTCCGATACTTTGCAAAAAAGACAACTGCACGTCAGACTGAATAATGCCTAACTAAAATCGACATCTTGTTTTCCCGTTTTCCGCAACCCAAAACTTAACTGATTTGGTTGTTTTTATAGGAGTACCAGAATGAAATTTTCTGTGCTGGTATCGTTTCCATTTTTCAAAATTATTTATCATTTATTTATTATACGGCACAAGTGCCTTTAACAATATAAACTATAACAATATAATAAGTTCAGTTATACAAAATAAAAAACAATATTAAAACATGGATATTTAAAATGAAACAAGAAAATATATATACCTGACATATAACAACAGAGATGAATAACATTTAAGAGAAGGTGATATAGAAGTCTAGGCATCTACAGGGCTTATGACCTGTCATTGGCTGGTTTAAGTGGCCACTTTACACACTGTGTGACATTAACCATTCTGCCCATATTTGAACATCTATATTCCTTTAATTCTTTCATCTGTTGTTGTTTGTGAAGTTAAAGAGCTGAAACCTTTATTTATGCGGTAAAGATTCATCTAATTAAATTATTTCACTTACATACTAGGCAACGCTTGAAAATGTAATATTTTCAATTTCTATACTTCTCTAACTAACTAACTACTAACTAACTAACCATCACGCCATTTCCCCGGAGGGGTAGGCAGAGAGGATAGAACGCCACACCACTCTGTCCTGGCACACTTCCTTAGCTTCCTTCACATTCATACATCTTCTCATGCACGCACGTCGATTATTCCGACTTTTCACATGACCACTTTCAAGAATTTGTTGTACTTGATCATGCCATGTCTTTCTCGGCCTTCCTCGACTTCTACAACCAGACACATTCGCATCATAAATCTTTTTAGCCGTTCTTTCATCATTCGTTCGCTCCACATGACCGAACCATCGCAAAAGACCTTTCTTAATTTTGTCGATAATGCTTAACTCAGCCTTGCATTCTGCTCTAATTTCGACATTAGGGCACCTATCATACATTGTTTTTCCGCACATTCGCCTGAGGGATCGCATTTCAACAGCATTCAGTCTACTTTCGTCCCTTTTTTTCCAACTCCATGCTTCGCTTCCATACATTAGGGTTGGTACCAGAACTCCATTATGAACTGAACTGCTTCTATACTTCTCAGTCCTCTTATATGTTAGTTGGGACTTAGTGTCTCAAATAATGTATAATAAACTTATTTATGTAAATAAATAATAAAATAAAATAATAAATAAAATGTTGTAATGTTCGACTTAAAAAGAAATACTACAAAATCGAATTATCTGTAGGAAGATGTATATATTTGTCTTTGAGGTGTACACGGCTTTTCAGGACCAGACCGTGAAATTTCAGAGGAACATTCCTTGTGGTCCTGGCAGTTTTTGGCAGAACATAGAATTGACCCTACTGCGTCCGACAACATCAATATCTAATTTTTTCAAAATTGTGGACTGGTTTTCGTTCTGCATAAATACGTTCATACCATCATCATTCCCTTTCCGGCAATGAGGCAATGCATTGGTACACCAATCGCCGCGTATTTTGATATTTTTTTTGTTACATGGAGGTAAGAAAACAAAGAATATTTTACAATACAATGATATTTGTTCATAAAATTATAAACTCTAATAAAAAAACAGAATTTTGGAAAAAAATTGATCGGAACCAGCATGAACACGATCACAATACTAGAGAAAAAAACAAAATTAGACTTCCATTTAGGAAAAAGGCAAAGTCACAAAATTCAATTTTATTTAAAGCAATTAAAAAGTATTACGAAATGGAAAAAAATATTTATGAAGAAAAAAACATATCAAAATTTAAAATAATGGTCAAGACATATGTGATAAACAATTTATAAATTAAATATATTTGTAATGTTATTATTAGAACACACATAACAATATGTATGATATGTGTGCCCTACTTTAAGATTTAAATATATAAATATAAGATGATCAGTCTCACGCTTTAGATACCAGTCCAGGGACTATGGAATATTCTAGCGTAAAAACACCTTTTTAAATAAATATTCCATGTCAACCATGTCGGGAATCGAACCCGAGACCTGTCGCGTGGTAGGCAAACGCACTGAAAACTACGCCACGAGACCGATGTTTTCAATGATGTATCGTGTGCAATGTGTGCATCCCTGCCCCCATACAACTACGATCACACTGATTTACGTTTGTTTTCCTTACAAATCTCCTTAATTACACTACAATCATTCTCATTCTAACCGCGACATTCCATTTTTACTTTTTCCTCACTTGATTTGTGCGCTCACTCACGCGTCAGTTCGTCCACTTTCTTTTTTTTACTCTTAACTCTTCGAGGCACAGCATTTTGGTGAAAAATAATAAATTGCTATTACTTCTCCGGCTGGCGAGTGTAAAAATTCGAGAAATAAAGCGAGTTAACGTTGAAATTAGCACGGCCGCGTTTTACTTCGAACGTAAACTCAAATCCGTATTCTGTTAACACGAGCTCGTGTTAAATTATCGCGAACTTAGAATCAGGCCCCTGGGCCTCGATTATGATAGAAAGATAAAGACGTCATACCTTTACATTGACGGTATAGTTGAAGGTAAATTCGACCCCCCCTTCAAGTTTTGGGTAGGTACGTCGATATTAAATAAGGGGAAGCGTACGTCACGGTTCACATATCTACGCTCTAAAATGACATGGATTCACTATGACGTCATAGTTGAAGATAAAAGTCTCCCGACCGACTACAAGGAGAATCCCGACCGACTACAAGGAGAAGGGAATACGGAAGTCTAGGCATCCACAGGGCCTATGACCTGTCATTGGCTGGTTTGAGTGGCCACTTTTTAGACAGAATGGTGAATGTTACACAGTGTGTAAAGTGGCCACTTAAACTAGCCAATGACAGGTCATAAGCCCTGTGGATGCCTAGACTTCTGTATTCCCTTCTCTTAAATGCTTTCCATCTCTGTTGTAATATGTTGACTGTAATTAATGTAGGTATATTGTTGGTGACAACAACATATCTACAGCCATCTGCATATCCACACAACTTGGCAAGCCATTCTAGATTTGGCTCTCCTAGTAAACAGGTGCTTTCTAAACTTAGTAATAATTATTATTTATAATAAACAACGGTTAACCATACAAAGCATTCTTACTGATCTTCTCGACCACCATAGTACGTAACATTAATATAATGGTTTTTCCCCGTATGGGCGACTCTATTAGATACTCTAAGGGTATAACGAATTGTATTTGCTCTAAAAATTTGAATGACTTGAAAATATTGAAAAAATACTTTTAGATGAGGCCCGCAGGGCAGATAAACCGAGGTCCGAGGGGCTAACTTTTAATCTGCTAGTTATATATAATTTATTCTAAATAAATTTAAAAAAGAGCGCTCCTCTCTGGATGTTTGTATGCTACAAGTAATTGATAACAACATTAAAAGTCCCGTCTCCCATATTGATATTGAAAAAATACTTCTATATGAGGCCCGCAGGGCAGATAAACCGAGGCCTGAGGGGCTAACTTTTAATCTGCTAGTTATATATAATTTATTCTAAATAAATTTTAAAAAGAGCGCTCCTCTCTGCATGTTTGTATACTACAAGTGATTGATTAGAACATTACAAGTTCCGTCTCCCATATTATACTTCACCCACAAGACAAACAAGGCGCCTATACAAAGCGTACTATTTCTGTTATTTTAATATAATAGCGTCCTATTTTGGGAACACTCCCTTCCGTAAACTAAGGCGGACGGAACTTCATAGATACATACAAAAATCCATACATAGATAACGATAAAAAATAATTAAGAATTTCACAGTTTTTTTTTATTTGTTAATGGACATCAAACCAAGCCGAAAAAATCACATTTTTATGTATCTGTAAAGTTTTGCAACTTTAAAATCACTCCGCCCTAAAATATTTTACTCTGTAGCCCCGGGTCTCGGGCGATGGTTTGTGGGGATATAATATTTATTTATTTTCGACTTATTCAGTCCATCCAACAATGGCAAACACATTTCCTTATAATTCATACAGGAACAATTGAAATCAGGTTGTGGTCCTGTGGCTAGTGTCTCGGACTCACGGACCAAAGGTCTGTGGTTCGAATCCCACTCTACCCCAACTTTATTCCCATTTTCTATTTACTTATGCAGTCCATTCTAACGACGGTACATACATTTTTTATAATAAATACAGGCACTAATACAATAAAATACAAATAAACAAAATTAAAGGTAGGACAAAAAAAAAAATTTTTTAATTTTTTTTTTTTATTATTTTACATATTTATTACAGCAATATACAAGTAATTATTTATACAACAAATTAATTCAGTAGTAAAAGTAAACATACATATTTTTTATTTTTGCTGTTGGTTCATCTAAACTGCCTAACTAGGGATAGCTTCCCCGTTCTAAGGCAGTAAATTATGTATTTTATAATGATATTTAAAAGTATTTACAGTTTTATCATAATGTGTGCTTTTTCAGTCTTAAATTACTACCTCAAGACAAGATCCGGCCTATCTTAGTGAATTTTAAATCTATAAAGACTCGCACCAAAAAGTCCAGATCTGTCTCGAGTTTACGATACGACAAAATCGGGACATTGGTGCATGCGCGCCACAGTTTGTGCTGAGTTGATCGAGGAACCGCACATTATTATTTCGCAACCGGCGGATCGGAACATTGAATGCCGCTTGTTCCAGTAACGATGGTACCTCAATTAAGCCATTCAGCAAATTAAACATAAATATGGAGTCAATGTTACTTCTACGTGTTTGTAGACTTGTGATTTTGAACACTGACTCCATTTCTCCGTAAGTGTAGTCTCCCCTCTCGAGGCCGATCATCCATGCTACTTTTCTTAGCAAACGATGTTGCGCCGATTTCAACACAACAACAACAAACCATCACGCCGTTTCCCCGTAGGGGTAGGCAGAGAGGATAGAACGCCATAACACTCTATCTTGGCATACAGACCTCGCTTCCTCTACATTCATACATCTTCTTATGCACGCACGCCAATTATTCCTACTTTTGACATGTCCATCTTCAAGTATTTGATGGACTCGATCGTGCCATGTCTTTCTCGGTCTTCCTCGTTTTCTGCATCCATCAACATTTGCATCGTAGATCCTTTTAGCCGTTCTTTCGCTGTCCATTCGCTCTACATGTCCAAACCAACGCAGCACCCCTTTCTTGATTCTGTCAATAATGCAAGTCTCAGCCTTACACACTTCACGGATCTCGACATTTGTGCACCTATCATACATCGTTTTACCACACATTCGCCTGAGGGATCGCATTTCGACAGCATTCAACCTACTTTCATCATTATTTTTCCAATTCCATACTTCGCTCCCATACATTAGAGTTGGAACTAGAACTCCGTTGTGAACTGCTAGTTTAGCCTCCTGCGATAAACATTTGTTTGCCAAAGTAGATTTTAGTGCACCGTTCACCCATTTCCCGGCACTCACCCTCCTTTCAATATCTTTATCGGCCTTTCCGTCCCTAGTAAACATACTTCCCAGGTACACAAGTTCTTCTACCTGATTCAGAATATCTCCGTTCACGCTGATCTCACATTTAGTTATATTTTCATCCCTTTCAAAAACCATCACTTTGGATTTATCAACATTCATAAGCAAATCGCTTTTCTTGCATACATCGTAGACTTTTGTTACTAAGATTTTTGCGCCGATTCGATATGATTTATCCGGCCTACATAGAAGGGAGACCAGATCGCGGATGCATACTCCAAAAGAGGACGGACAAGAGAGCAATATGGTGTTTTAACCGTGAACATATTAGTAAAGTCGCTAGATGTCCTGCTAACAAAACAAAATGTAAATATTTTTCTGTCCCAAAATGAGTTTGTTGTAACTCCTGGGAGTACAAAAAAAAAATTGTATGATTTAATAAATAAAAATAAATAAATAAAACCCAAAAGTTTTAGTTTTTTTCTAATGGTGAGTTATTTACAAATCGTTGGAAATGGCCCTCAAAATATTTGGGTAAACCATAGAAACGTAAATATTTTTTTTTTACAAAAAAAATAAAAAATAAAATACAAAAAAAAGAAAATTAAAGCTAGTACAAAAAATAAATATCAATAATTTATTTATTTATTATATACGAGGTCTGTTTGGTAAATATCGGGATTTTTCAAATTTCGCGGGTTTGGAGAGTCCGATTGTCAATTGTTATGTTGGTATACATGCCCCCGAAGTACGCGTGAATTTTCAGCTGTGTTCATGGTTTACTTTGTCTGTGGCAGCCGCTAAGGTTGGACGTGTTCGGCGATTACTTCAGGGGCATGTATACCAACATTATAAAAAAAAAACTACAATCGGAAAAAGCAGATCCAGAGAATCCCAGCATGCGAATGCTCGTACGAGGTTTTCCTGTAATTTAAATGATTTAATACCAAAAAAACTTACGACTTTTGCTCAGAGAAATTTATCTTTCGTGGCCCCGAGAGTGTTTAATGTCCTGGACGAACATATTGAGTTCTCCAAAACGAAAGCCATTTTCAGGAGAAGTGTGCAAGTTTGGATTTTGTCTAAGGAAAGAGGCCATTGCAGGAGACTGCTGCGAGACATGGCGTAGATTTATATATGGTACTATTAGGCGTGTTGTCCAGATGTTTATTAAAATATAGAGCTCGGTTATAAGCATAGACTATATCCTATCTGCGTAATCTATAAGTGTGAAAGCACTACAATTAATGATATTAATCATATAATCCAGCCAGTCTGCAAGCATTTGGACATACTCAAACATTGTTGAATTAACTACCTGGTAAAAGAAGAAGTATAAAAATTGAAAAACTGTTTTCAGGCGTTGCCTAGTAGGTGAATTGGTTCAGCCGGATAAATCTCACCCGCGTAATAAAGGTTTCAGCTCTTTTACTTCACAAAAGCCAACAGATGGAAGAGCTGGGGAAATGTGGATGGTTAAACATGGGCAGACTGGTGAATGTTACACACCAGCCAATGACAGATCATAAGCCCTGTAAATGCCTAGACTTCCATATTTCCTTCTCAAAAATGTTTACCCTCTCTGTTGAAATACAGATTAGGCTGTACATTATATGGAGATGCAGCCGGCCTGTGATTTAAAATTCCCTCTTTTGCCAGCAGCGTTGCCAATCACAATAAAAAGCAATAATTCGCCCGATAGGATGGAACGCCACATGCGTTTACCCTGTAGCACAATCACAAATAACTATCGACGTGCTTAAAAACATGCTAAGCATTAAAGCGATCACAATGAACAATAATGAAATGCTTAAGTTATCGCAATTATCAAAAACAAGCCTTTTATAGTTTTTAAATTTATTGCAACACAGAGCGAAAACATTATTGAGAAGGGAATATGGAAGTCTAGGCATTTACAGGACTTAGGACCTGTCATTAGCTGGTTTACATGTTACACAGTGTGTAAAGTGGCCACTTTGCAATAAATTTAAATATGAATAACTCCCTAGGTAGGAAATCCAGCAAGTCTGCGAGCATTTAGACTTACTCAAACATCGTACATCGTAACTACCTGGTAAAAGAAGAAGTATAAAAAATAGTTTTTTTTCTTTCAAGCGTTGCCTAGTAGGTGATTTGGTTCAGCCGGATGAATCTCACCCACATAATAAAGGTTTCAGCTCCTTTACTTCACAAATGTCAACAGACGGAAGAGTTAAGGAAATGTGAATGTTCAAACATGGGCAGAATGGTGAATGTTACACTTAAACCAGCCAATGACAGGTCATGTATTATTGTTTTATGTTTTTTCTTTATATATTCGTTTTTATTTTTTTCTCATGTACTCGTATTTAAAATTATATAAACTCTTATAATAAACAATAAACAACAACAACAGCGTAAGTCACTCTCCAAGCACAAGAGTTAGTCTCTTTTTTGGAGAGTTACAGTGATAACATTTACTGCATGTGTAAAAGAAGATATGTATATTTATTTTTTTAAACTTGTACCTTCTTTGAAATTATGAAATTTATTGATAAAAAAAATAAAATATGCCCAGACTTCCATATTCCCTTCACAAAAATGTTTTCCCTCTCTGTTGCAACAAATTTAAAAATGGACAACTCCCTAGGGAGGAAATACAGCCAGTCTGCAAGCATTTGGACACACTCAAACATTGTTGAATGTTAATTATTGTTCATTGTGATTGCTTAAATACTTATTTTATTTATTTAACACTTTATATATATATACTCGTACATATAAGGGCGGGCATATTGCCTTAAGGCAATTTCTTCCTTTTATTTATTATTTATTTATTTATTATGGATAACTTATATAGCGCCATTTTCGTAATAAAATACCTCAAGGGCGCTTTACATGGTGATTATATTGTTAAGTTAATTTAATTGAAGCTTTTAAATTTGTAATTTAATTAAAATAATTTATTTTGTTGTCACGTGCTACGGATTTATTCAAATGATTTAGAGAACAAGTGGGTTTTAAGTTTTTTCCGAAACATCACTTCACTTTCACAGCCTCGCACCTCTGCTGGGAGAGCATTCCATGCCATAGGGCCTGCGACCGCAAATGCGCGTTCACCAAATTTAGTGCGCTGTTTGCGTAGAGGTATAATAACTTTTCCTCTCGCCGTAGACGTAGCTGATCTAAGCGTGAGAATTGAATTGAATTGAAATACATGAGCCAACAGAGTTTGTATTCGACCCTCTGTGGAAAACGTAGCCAGTGTAGTTCCCGAAGTAGTGGACCCAAACGGTTCAGTTTAAGAAAATTACAAGTACATGGATATATTGAATCTTACAATTTTATACAAAAATTAAAAACAAAGATTAACAAAATAAACATATATAATTAGCATGCTTAGCATGTTTTCAAGCACGGCGATAGTTATTTGTGATTGAGCTACTGGATCTCGTCGATAACTATTCTCTCAGCCTCCCATAAAGCACGCATCCCGGCGCTAAATGAACGACCGAGAAGTATAACAACAGTGGGCGGTTATCCCATCGGAAGATATAACAGCGTTGCTCAGCGCGATACAGGACCGTGTAAGGTAAACACATTTCGGAGGAGACAAAAGGGCCAAAGTGCTCCCACTCGGGTGGAGACAGAGGGAACGTACGTTTAGTTTGAACGGGGAAAATTCTACAGCCCGCCTCAGTTATTTACGTAAAGTCTGTTCATTATTACAAGAATTTCCAAATTAACAAACCAGCCGCATGATACCCGACGGAGAATAGCCCATTTCACACATGTCATTTTAATCAAAACGACACGGTAAAATTACAGTGGATTGACATTTTATTATATTCATTACTACCTACTTCCACTATCTGGTTTATTTTATTTTATTTTATTTGGGATTTTTACAGCTGTTACATAAAAAAAATAAGTAGAAAAATATTAACAACACTTAAGCCAATTAAAAAAATCCACTGTAAATCTAATGACACATAATTTAAGTGTGTGACGTTTGTATTCATGTTTAGTTATTGTTTTTATTCTGGTTAGTGGTTTCCTCTCCACGTGAGCAAATGCTGAGAAGTTCCTGATTGGTCCACATAATATATCCCTCTTGATCCCAATAGTTTAGATAAATTTTAAGATATTTAATTGCAGAAAAATCCACTTTTTGAAATATAAACCTTGTATATTATAAGCAAGGTAAATAATAAAACAACTCCGATTGGTAACGAGAAAATGTTTAAAAAGGCTATAAAAAATGGATAGTGGAGCGAGGTAGAAGTAAAATGGATTGTCTCATTCACCCATAGCAATATTGAACCAACTGCTTCACAAGTGTATAGCTTATGTTAGGTTTTTGATATTTTCATTGTGTGTTTTGTAACATAAATAATTTAGATGTACATAAATACCTTGTTTTTAAATTGTCTGAATATTGGTTAATTATCTTCGTTTTTTTAAGTTAGTTTTCTTTGTGTATTCTCAAATGTAATTTTAAAAAAGTGTATTGTTAAGTCGGTAGTCAGCTGGCAAAAAAGGCCACCTGTGATTTAAAAAATTTTCAGGAGGGCTGAAATACGTCTCAATTTCAAGACTTTAATCCACAAACTAAAATATTTTAGTGTTGCTTTTCAATAATAAATTACTATTCTAAATGACACTGATTTTTAAATTTTTTTTCCTCGTGTATTTACTGAAATATTAATTAAAACTTTTGAAAACTAAAACATACACAAAAATACAGATGGTTCCTTCTGCCATCTGACTACCGAAGTGTCCTCGGCACGGGAAACCCCAGCGAGGTCACATTATTTTTATTATTAATTATAGTTTGTAAGCAAACAATATAAATAAATTATAGAAATAAAAGACAAGTGATAGTTTAATCCGCAAATTTGGAATATCCAGTGACCGGTTTCATCGCTTTCGCGACATCTGCGAGACTGGTATCTTTATTATGGATTTCAATGTATTTATACAAAACAGAGGCAAGGACAGAGGAGAGAGCGAGTCACTGGATATTCAAAATTTGTGGATTAAAGTAAGACAGTCTTGAAGATGCCTACTTAGGCGAAAGCGTTCGTTGGTCAAAATAATAAAAGATAATACTAAACCAAGTTTCATTGATAAGTTTATTTATAATTTTATCATAATCATTCACTTAACAATATACTTATTTTCAAAATAAGATACTCCTTAATATTTTGCAAATGCAATATATTGTATTATTTTTTTATAGTAAACGCCGAGTTTTGGCCAGTGAACTGTATTTTTTTACGAGGAAAACAATAAATAAACCGACACGAGCGTTGATTTAGAGATTACACACGCGTTGACTTATGACTGCGATAACTTAAGCATGTTCTTTATTCGTATTTAAATTTATTTCGACAAAGAAGGCAAACATTTTTGATCACGGAATATGGAAGTCTAGGCATTTACAGGGCTTAGACCTCCGTGGTGTAGTGGTCAAGACGCTTGACTCACGCACGGAAGGTTCCGGGTTCGATTCCCGGTGAGAACACAAAAATTAAAAATGTGATTTTTCCCAAGCCTGGTTGTTCTGTAATGTAATTCACCACTGTAATTGGGCCTCCTGGCCTGTTGTGGTGCAAAAAAATGAAATGAAATGAAAATGAAATTAAGTGGCCACTTAACACACTGTGTAACATTCACCATTTTGCCCATGTACAAACATCCAAATTTCCTCAACTCTTCCATCTGTTAACTTTTGTGAAGTGAAAGAGCTGAAAAACCTTTAAAATGTGTGTGAGATTCATCCGGCTGAACCAAATCACATACTAGGCAACGCCTGAAAACAATTTTCCAATTTTTAAACGTCTTTTTTTACCAAGTAATTAATCCAACAATGTTTGAGTATGTCTGGCTGGATTTCCTCCCTAGGGATTTATTCATATTTAAATTTATTGCAAAGTGGCCACTTTACACACTGTGTAACATGTAAACCAGCTAATGACAGGTCCTAAGTCCTGTAAATGCCTAGACTTCCATATTCCCTTCTCAATAATGTTTTCGCTCTCTGTTGCAATAAATTTAAAAACTATAAAAGGCTTAAATAGGTGCGAAGGTTTTCACGGTCACTGTTATCAATATTATGTATCTTTTTTGGGTAATACCGTGCGTGCTGGATTTGATCCGACGTTTCGGCTACCATTGCAGGAGCCATTTTCAGGGAAAACTGTGTGTTTTATAGAGAAATGTATGTGTTTATGTACTAGTAATTTGTACCGTGTCACAGTCAGCAGTAGGCACATTTCTAGTTTTGTAGGAAAGAATAATTATGTTTATGTACTAGTAATTTGTACCGTGTCGCAGTCGGCAGTAGGCACATTTCTAGTTTTGTAGGAAAGAATAATTATGTTTATGTACTAGTAATTTGTACCGTGTCACAGTCAGCAGTAGGCACATTTCTAGTTTTGACTAGACTGGTAGCCGAAACGTCGGATCAAATCCAACACACACGGTATCACCCAAAAAAGATTCATAATATTTATAAAAGGCTTGTTTTTGATAATTGCGATAACTTAAGCATTTCATTATTGTTCATTGTGATCGCTTTAATGCTTAGCATGTTTTTAAGCACGTCGATAGTTATTTGTGATTGTGCTACAGGGTAAACGCATGTGGCGTTCCATCCTATCGGGCGAATTACTGCTTTTTATTGTGATTGGCAACGCTGCTGGCAAAAGAGGGAATTTTATATCACAGGCCGGCCGCATCTCCATATAATGTACAGCCTAGTCTGTACTACGGGCGCAGGCTGCCGGCGGCTGGCGGCTTCATTAGCGCGAGTTATGCTAATGGCGACAAGAGACGGCTACACGACCAGCACTGCGGAGCGACACGTTAATACGCCAAGGGAGGCACTCTCTTCGCTAATAAATTGGGAAAATCGTACGGCCAATCTTCGTAGGTGGCACTGATGGAATAATTAGCGGCGTTACGGTCGAGAATTCTTAATACATTTTCAATAGCATTAGCAACGGGTAAATGACATGTTCTATAGTCCTTAAACTTTGCTTGATTAGAATTAGCAAAAGCAACGACATAACTAATTGTATAAAGTGATACCTGGGATAATTCATTTATTTATTTTATGCACAAAATACACAAATTTACATAGACACAATTATATGTTTTTTATGTCCCGACTTGTTAGAAAATTCCGGAATAAGTCGGGACTCTTCGATGTATAAATCAAAAATATTTATTTACATATTAAAACAACATACAGGTAATCAAAACAATATGCAAGATAATCAAAACAATATACAAAATAATAATAGTTCCAACTCTAATGTATGGGAGCGAAGTATGGAATTGGAAAAATAATGATGAAAGTAGGTTGAATGCTGTCGAAATGCGATCCCTCAGGCGAATGTGTGGTAAAACGATGTATGGTAGGTGCACAAATGTCGAGATCCGTGAAGTGTGTAAGGCTGAGACGTGCATTATTGACAGAATCAAGAAAGGGGTGCTGCGTTGGTTTGGACATGTAGAGCGAATGGACAGCGAAAGAACGGCTAAAAGGATCTACGATGCAAATGTTGATGGATGCAGAAAACGAGGAAGACCGAGAAAGACATGGCACGATCGAGTCCATCAAATACTTGAAGATGGACATGTCAAAAGTAGGAATAATCGGCGTGCGTGCATGAGAAGATGTATGAATGTAGAGGAAGCGAGGTCTGTAAGCCAAGATAGAGTGTTATGGCGTTCTATCCTCTCTGCCTACCCCTACGGGGAAAAGGCGTGATGGTTTGTTGTTGTTGTATAATAGATAAATATACAAAATAAAAATGTATACATGTCGAAAAATGGAATGTATAAACGTTATATAATAATACGTATGACAGTGATGATATACACATATACAATATACGTGTATGGGTAATAATGAAGACAGCAGCGATGTTATGCATTTATTCCCGAAGCAATCTCATACCGTGGTCTCTACCCCTTGATACAATCCAATTACGGATCTTCATCTTAAATATAGACGTTGTTTTGGAGAACTTAATATGTTCATCCAAGACGTTGAACGCTCTCGGAGCTATATATGAAAAGTGTCTCCGAGCAAACATCGTACGCGTTCTCGGTATTAAGATGTTTAGGTTACGCGAAAACCTCGTGCGGGCATTCTGTTGGCAGTTGGGAGCTCCTTCCGTAGTCGCCTGACCAGAAAACTGACAATACATTCTTGATATAGATTTGACGAATATCAAGAACTTTTAACAATTGAAATAATGGTTCAGATGGGTAAGGTCGGAGGGCACCGAAGCATAACTCTAAGAATAAGTTTTTGCGTCTTGATTAGGTTTCGTGACAATTGTCGAGCAACCTCCCCAGCCAATTATGCCATAAGCTAGCATAAGCATCTATGCATTGATATTGAAGTTAAGTATTTAATTAGCAGATTACTTTATTTTATGTAGTTAAGACTCATCAACCGAGTTAAATTAAGTAAGTTGATGAGTCTTAACTACATAAAATAAAGTAATCTGCTAATTAAATACTTAACTTCAATATCAATGCATAGATAGCGCTTCCAACTCGCTTGTGGATGGGTTCTTGATTCGTAGCATATATACAAAAACCAAAAATGTTACCTGGTGTGGATATTCGCTAAATAAGCGTAATGGGGAATGTTGTAGTACCTACATAAAGTGGCCACTTAACCCAGCCAATGACAGGTCATAAGCCCTGTAAACGCTCGAATATCCATAATCCTGAATCTTGAATTTGAAAAAACTCTACCTCATCTCTGTAGGGATATAAATTAAAAAAATTAAATTTATATCTTTATATAATCACTTTGTAAAGCGCCCTTAAGGTATTATATTACGAAAATGGCGCTATATAAGTTATCCATTATAATAATAATTATTGTTATTATAATAACAAATTATTTCAGTCGATACATAAATGTGTAATGGAGGAATACTGAAAATCTAAACCCAATGTTTATTATATTTATAAAGATATTATGGTTATTAGACGCAATGTGTACTGGCTACACATCACCGGGGAGGGGGGGTTAGTTGCAATAGTTTGGGTATGTCCAAATGTAATAAACGCCACTGCATGGCACTGAACTGAGGTGAACAGAAAAATATAAAAACAGTTCTCTGAACTAACATCCGTCGCGCGACTTGAAGAGGCATTGTGGACGAGACAAAAGATCAGTGTTTTGAAAAGACGTGGTCCAGTAGAAATCTCCATACATAATTACCGTGGGATAATATTATAGATTATATACGAGGGTTTCTGTTCTGGTATTGTGATGGTAATGAGCTGACCAAATTCTGTAAACATCCTCATATTTGCCGATGTGTACGTGTCCATTATTCGACAAGAATTTTTTCAAACTCACAAAAATAGGAAAATATCAACAAAAAAAATGCAATTTTGAATTAATAAAAATCTATGAAATAACGAAGAGTAAAAATGATTTTCAAAACTTTATTAGTAGCATAAACACTTTTTTAGTAGTATATTGAAACTTGTCAACAATGTCATAGATCGCCCTGCACTGACAAGTTCTTTAGAATATCTTGTGCCCAGCAGGACAAGACTCCAAACTACATTCAATTTGCCGATACCCAGGAAAAATTTAAGAAAGAATGATTTTTTTCCATGGAGAATGTCATTATTATTATTATTATGGATAAATTATATTTATTTATTTATTTATAAATCAACGGTTCAAAGAACCTTTTGCAAATAAATAATAATTTACAGAAATAATCACAGCAGTGCACAATAATCATGTAGTACATAGCAGTGGCGAGCCGTGATTTATTTTATAGGTAATCTATTAAAAATTTTCATTAATTTGTAATACATATAAGTACTTACATAACATGTAAGTAATGTTATTATAAATTACTTTTTTTGTGGTTCTGTGAAAATCAACTCAAACAACAATTATTATAAACCACGCGATAAACGTAGCTTTATTCTACACTATTTTAATACAATACTTGTAACAAATACCACAATGACATTCCGCAGATATTTCCATTAGGATCTGTCATTGACAGTACTGTCAGGACTTGAGCACTGGCCGATTTCTTTTAAAATGAATAATGCCTAAAATGGCCACTGCGAACGCCACCTGTCCTATGTGATACATAATATGTCGACGGTATCCCATCAAAGAAAAATAGTCCTTCGGAAATAATGTTCGAAATACTAGTTTCCAAATAGAGAATCTTCTAAAAATATTTGTAATCTGCAAGTTTGTTTTAGTACTAAAAAAGCCGACTTGGGTTAAAGACGAAAAATACAGTGTACTTTTTTGTATGGAAGAATAAGCTGAGGTAATCGGCTAGTTTCATCGTTCAGTAAGAATGGGCTGGGCGCCGGCGCTGGGCGCACTTCTTAGATATTTTTTTGTAGAAAGATATAAACGGCGATTTATAATAAATAACAATTACTTTATTTATTTTCCCATAAACACGGTTACTATAAATTATTATTATTAAAAGTCAAATATAATGGTAAGCTGTGCATAATCGCTTACTTTGACGATTCGCCCCTGGTACATAGTATGAAATAATAGAATAATTAAAACTTAACAATTTAGTAAACATATATTACAAGGATCATTCCTTATCCTCTGAAGTTTCGCGATCTGGCCCTAAAAAACCGTGTATAATATCTTTTATGCATTTTTTTAAAACCGAGTGATAAATGATATTTTGTTTTTTTTTTTTTAATCAACCACCCTTCTCGTGCTGGCTCCTGCTGTGGGAGGATGTGAATTGCCACCGTACGAAGTGGGCTCACGGCGGGCTCCGGACAGATCCAAACTACGTGGAAACAATTTCTCCATTCCGCGCCATGTCAATCTTCCTCACAGCGGAGCTTTCCGAATTACCAAACTTCCGACGCACGCGGCGCCGATTTAGTTCGCCGGTCGCTTTTAATTAAGGACTTAGTTAAATGTTCGCACCTCCAGAGATAGACAGAGGGAGGGAAGAGAGACGCGTGCAGGGTAGGGTGGTCCGAGAGTACGCATTGATAATTCTAGAAAAACTAGAAGACCTAGGGAAACGTTTTAATACCATTTTTATAGTCCTAGCGAGTGCAAGTATAAGTCACTGCACAACTCTGCTCCAGAATATCTAAGGGAACTCTGCATTCCAGATGAACTAGCTGACAGGCGTCTTACGCTTAGATCAGCTACATCTACGTCGAAAGGAAAAGTTATTATACCTCTACGCAAACAGCGCACTAAATTCGGCGAACGTGCATTTGCGGTCGCAGGCCCTACGGCATGGAACGCTCTCCCAGCAGAAAGCCGAAACTGTGAGAGTGAAGTGATGTTTAGGAAGAAACTTAAAACCCACTTGTTCTCTAAATCATTTGAATAAATTCTTAGCATGTGGTGACAAAGTACATTATTTTTCTTAAATTAAAAATCTAAAATTAATTTTATATTTATTTATTTTATTTTATTTTATTCAGAAAACATACAGTCATACAAAATAAGTATTAAAAACAACAATTTTTTAACATAAAAAGACCAATTAAGTTTTCATAAATTAAAAAGATATAAACATTAAATGTGACAAAAAAAAAACATAAATAAGAATTTTAAGTGAGAAAAGAATAATTGTTGACATTTGGGTTTTCCATGGAGGTAATAAATTAAAATAAATAAAAATATATATTATATCTATATATATAATTAGTTTGTAAAGCGCCCTTGAGGTGTTATATTACGAAAATGGCGCTATATAAGTTATCCATAATTATTATTATTAAAACGTCGCTCATTAGCACGTCGATAGTTATTTGTGATTGAGCTACTGATTTGTGAATGGATTCTGTACCAATTTGATGTCCTGTAACTCTTCTGGGAAATATTTTTTCGGATAATAGGAGAATACCACATACTGTTGTGGAAAACAGTTCAAAAATGTGTGCCTGCCACGCCTCTTATTGAAAAATGCAAGATGTTTAATGTATGGAGAATCACCAATCTGTCTGCTGAAAAGTTGGGTTTTCGGAGATACGGCAGTTTACTCTCGCATGGAGGGGTTGTAAAGACTTACCTTTGGGGGGTTGGTGAGAATAACGAAATGAACCGCACCTTACCTGGAAAAAAAATAAATGTTTTTATTACAAAGGAACGCGCTTCAATTAATAAAATTGCTTACGACCTGTTACCAGAACAGAATGGAATATGGCTGAACCACTCGCAATACGAGAAGCTCTCGAATGGTTTTTAAAAAAACCGCCAGAGGTGGGTTATTGCAAAAATATTATTAGATTGTCGTTCGGGCGTTAAAGCTATAACTGATACTTGGTCGGTAAATCCATTCATTGTATTAACATTTTACAACAGAGATAAAGAGCATTTAAGAGAAGGTCATATAAAAGTCTAGGCATCTACAGGGCTTATGACCTGTCAATGGCTGGTTTAAGTGGCCACTTTACACACTGTGTAACATTCACCATTCTGCCCATATTCGAACATCTATATTCCTTCAATTCTTGAGGGAGAGGGGAGTATGATACTGCGCCGCGCTCCCCTCAGTTCTCCTCTCCAAAAATAAGCAACCATTTGTTTTTTAAATATATATTTTTTTAAATTTCTTTGTTCTAAATATTTTTTTAATATGCTAATATGTCTTCTGGCCCATACTGATCATCGTGGTTTCGGATGTTACAGGGTTTAAAGAACACCTGTATATAAAAAAAAAACAGATTAGGGGAATATCACATACTACGTATACAGATAGAAATATATTTATTTATATATCAACAATTTCTCTGTCTTTTGCCTTTTGCAGATCGACAAATATGCAGAAAAATTTCTGGTGTTTATTAGCCAGAATTTTTTCTGTCATATTTCGCAGAGCAAATATTTGATCCATACATCCTCTTCCATTCATTAATCCACTTAGCATATCCCACACTGTATCTTTAGTCGCTTTTCTTACTGTCTCAATTAGTATTCTGCCATATACAAGTTTTAAACAATTATTTTTTTCATACTTACGCACCCACACACACGCACCCTCTCATTCATTCCCACACGCACATGTATCCTCTCCCTCATTCATTCACGCATACACACATTCACATACACATGAACCCACTTGTTCTCTAAATCATTTGAATAAATCCGTAGAACGTGACAACAAAATAAATTATTTTAATTAAATTACAAATTTAAAAGCTTCAATTAAATTAACTTAACAATAGAATCACCATGTAAAGCGCCCTTGAGGTATTTTATTACGAAAATGGCGCTATATAAGTTATCCATAATTAATGAATACAAACGTCACACAAATACAATTACTAAACTTCTTATCTTATATATTATGTGTCACTATATTTACAGTGGATTTTTTTAATTGGCTTAGTATTGTTAAGATTTTTAAAATTATTTTGTTTATGTAATAGCTGTAAAAATCCCAAATAAAATAAAATAATAAAAAATAAAATATATCTTTCTAACAGCGCTCAAAAGGCTGATAGCTCTATAATTTCCGCAATCTACCTTATAGCCTTTTCCCTGTATAGAGGCATAACAACAGCCCTCCTCCAATCAGGGGGAGTGTATTTCTTCTCTAGACGTAGATTAAACAGCTTATTTATTTATATATACGCCCAATGGGCACTTTTAAGGACATATTTATACATAGAAAATTATTATAAAGGAAAGTACAAAGACACAATGGTATATAGTAGACTTGGTGGGAGAGGAAGCGAAAGAGAGGTGTTTATAATTGAATTTGATTTAGTGATGGTATGGTATGTTTGTTGGCAGACCTAAGAATTCTGGGCTTAGGGGAATGTAAACCATAGTTAGTTCTATGGTTATCGGTATGAAAGAGTAAGAGTATAATATGGAGACCAGATAACAGAGGAATACTCTAGGTGCGGGCGAACTAGGGATCAGAAGAGAGCTTTAAGGGTATTGATATTTTTGAAGTTAGTTGTGTTTCTGTTAATAAATCCAAGGAGTTTTAAGGATTCATTGATAATAACATGTCAAATATGAATTGTAAAATAATGTTTAGGGTCAAAAATAATACCTAAATCTTGTTATCGTTGCTATATGCTAAAAAATATTTTCGTAAAATAATTAAGCGAAGAATGAAATAAAAAAAATAAGTGCCACTCACAACGATCGTAATATCAGACATGACAACCATTCGAGATCAAAGATTTACATGGAATACATGCCATTATGACCCTTACGTAGGAGGGGATTAGAGCTCATTGGGCCCGCGCGGCGGGGAGCATTGCCTCGCGACAGTGCGCCTTATGCAGAAGGGCATAAGGGCGTACGAATCGAAAGGAGATTCGCAGAGTGGATTTAACAGGGAATTGACTTATGGGGTGAAAAATATATATTTGCAGTGAATACTGACAGAGGGTATTCTGTAAGCGGCTTTATTCTGTGTAGTGGGGTCCATTAAGTGCCTGAGGGGACACGTCAACATTTTTATAAAAGGGAATGTTTTGACATGTACCTAAGTAATATTATGAGCCCTAATTTTACAATCAAAACAAACCATCACGCCCTTCCTCCGCAAGGGTAGGCAGAGAACAAAGAACGTCACATCTTTCTTCATCCACATTTTGACATTAGTCCCAACACTAACTTTCTCCACTTTTATTTTCCCTTTTTATCAAACCAATAACAAAAAACCTCCCATGTTTATACCATTTATATGCCGATGATTTGCAATTGTATATTCATTTCAAACCCGTTGACATTGTTGAAACACATAAAGTAATGTCACTTGCGCTCGAGCATATCTCTTCATGGACTTCTCATAAATCCAACAAAAACCCAAATTGTACTGGTTGGTAGTAAAAAAAATGTATTCAAAAGTGAACTTTTCCACATTCCTCTTTCGTGTGGATGCTTGGACTGAAGAGAGGTAACTCTTCAAATGCTGGTATGGAGTCAATGTTAAATAGTTGTAGTCTACAAAAACGTAGAACTAATATTGACTGCATATATATGTAAATAAATAAAATACCCAAAATACATAAATACCTCGGCAGTCAAATCACTTCTGATCTGGATCCGGATAGGGAAATTAGATGCAGAATAGAGATAGCACGATCAGCATTTAATGGCATGAAATCATTTTTCTGCAGTGAAAGTCTTAATTTAAAACTGAGACAGAGGATGATCAAGTGCTATGTGTGGTCAATACTGCTCTACGGGGTTGAAACATGGATTCTCAAGGTGAACTCCATGAACCGATTAGAGGCTTTCGAAATGTGGCTTCACCGGAGAATGCTGAAAATTCCGTGGACAGATTTAGTGACCAACGTGGAGGTGTTGAGACGAGCCAGTGCTAAAAAGAACTACTGTCCTCAATAAAACAGAGAAAACTCGCATATCTGGGCCATATCATGCGCGCAGGCAAATATGCGCTGCTACGGCTGATTATGATGGGAAAGATCGAGGGAAAGCGTGGAGTTGGAAGGCGACAGATGTCCTGGCTGAAAAACATCCGCGACTGGACGGGAGTGCGCGGGGTCGAGGTGCTGTTCCAGTTGGCGCAGGACCGGAATCCCTAATCTAGAGTGATCGCCAACGTCGGGGTGACCTGATATGGCACAGAAAGAAGAAGATATTTGTTCGGCATACAAAATAGTAAGTATGATCGATGTGCCATCATTACTGGGACAGGTAAAATGCCATATTACGATTCGTAGGTTGATAAACAACGAAGTACTGTTCATCGATCAGATCAGCAATTACTGTGCTTAGTGCGCCGTTCATTTTGTTGCCCGCATTTAATCTTCTTTCAACATCTTTTCTGCTCTTTCATCTCTTAAAAAAATACTTCCCAGATACACAAATTCTTCTACTTGACATTCGTTGTTTACATTTATTATGCAGTCAGTAACATCACTTCCGTCTCAAATGCCATTACTTTTGACTTACTTTCGTTCATCGCCAATTCGCTCTCCCGGCATACATCATACATTCTAGAGACTATTTGTTGCAATTCATCCTTGCTGCTTGCTAACAGAACTGCACAACAAGCAGCTTACTGAAAAATTATCAATTTTTGCTCCAATACCCATACATTCTAAAAAAGCCGTTCAGGCACCCCAGCGTCAAGTTGTTCGAGGAATTTGATATATTAGATATGAGGCAATTATAAAAATCTAGAATAATTATGTTTGTGAAAACAAATTATTCTACCAAATGCCAAAAAGAACACTCCCACACCACTACCAGAAGTCAAACTAGAGGATGGGTCATGGGGTCTACCGCAAACTCTGAATTCGGGCAAAGAAATTTCAGGTTTCTGGGCCCCAAAATATTCAATATGTTACCCGAACATTACAAAACTGTGACTAAATTCAATTAAATAAATTTGTAAAAAAATGGTTACTGGATTTAGGTAGAGAAAAATCGGAAAACTTACTAAAAAACATTCTGAAATAATAAATGGTTTACATATTGTATAACTGTATAATAAATTAATTAGTAGGTAGTCATGTTATTGTTTATTGTTTGCATAAAAATGTCTGCATTAAAACAGGTTGTACCTTGTTAGGCAGACTAGACATAATCCAGAGAAATTTATTACCTAAGTGTGTATGTAGTAGATAAAGAGATTGTAATTTTTGTTAATAAACCATTATTATTCTATCTCTTTCATACAGTTGTCCATGGCGTGAAAGGTAGTTGATAATATATTCACGTGACTAATATGATTCCACTCGAATAAGATATGGTTTGTTGGGCATTATAAATAATAGCTCATCGAATCTTTATTGGATGTCATGATCGTAAAACAACAAGATTAAACATATTAATCGGACGATAAGATACGATAAGCTTAAACCAAAATTATTATTAAAGTTGATAACGTAGAAGTGTAATAAACAGTCACGTTATTTCCTTACTGAATGCATTTATTTATTTGTTAAGGAAATCGTACAGTCTTTATATAAATCTGCAATCTAACTTAAAGTGTCTGAATGAATGGTGTGAAAAGAAGAATTTATTCCTTAATGTTGACAAATGCAAAGTTTTGACTTTTTGCCGAAAAAAGAACCCAATTGCTTTCAACTACTCTATAAATTGATGTAGTCAAGTCCATCAGAGATTAAGGAGTTGTTTTGGACTATCAACTGACATACAACGAGCATATAGATAATACAGTAAATAAATCACTGAAATTACTTGGCTTCATTAACAGAATATCCTCTGATTTTACTCATGTCCGTACAATCAAAACTCTTTATTGCTCGACTGTTCGCCCTCTTCTAGAATATGCCTCCCAGAATAGTGGTCTGGTCTCCATTCTATGTCAATCGCATAAATCACATTAAATCAGTCCAACATCGCTCGCTTCGAAAAATAGCGTGGATGCTCGGACAAGAGAGAGATAATTATTCTTATGCTGAAATAGAGTCAATGTTAAATATTTCTAGTCTACAAAAACGTAGAACTAATATTGACTCCATATATAGTTATATATATATATGGTTGGATAATTTATATAGCGCCATTTTTGTGAAAATCACCTCAAGGACGCTGTACAATTAATAAATATCCCAGTACGTCTTGCAGCTACAGAGCGCATGGACGGTTGGGATTTCTAGTTCCTCGTTTTCAATTAAAATCAATCAAAAATTATAACAGATAGGAGCTAGATTACAGGACGTCTTGCAGCTACAGAGCGCATAGACAGTTAGAAATTTAGCCCCCATTTACACATTTTAAAAATTGACAAATAAATTTAGCGTATTAATGATACTAAAAAAAATATTAAAAAAAAAATAAAAAAATGTTGGGCATACTAAATGGTATAATCGATGTTCCATCATTACTGGGACGAGTAAAATTCAATATTCCGACTCGTAGATTGAGAAACAATGAAGTACTGTTCATCGATCAGCATAGAACAAACTATGGCCTAAATTCTCCAATGACCCGTCTTTGTCGTATTGTTAACTCGAGACAAAATCTGGACTTTTTTGGTTTAAGTTTACAACGATTTCAACGAGCACTAAATAAATAGTCCAGATCTTGTCTCGATGTCCCTTATGTTTGTCAATGCTTCTTCCTTTTTTTAAAAATGTTTTAAACTATTCTTTTATTGTAATATTTAAACCTTATAAATTGTATACATGGACAATGTCCGTTTATAAATAAATTCTATAAATTTAGAGCGAGTGGCCGAAATGACTGATCTTGGTATTTTATTTGATGAAAAATTAAACTTCATTAAACATATACAGAGCATAACTAATAAAAGCATGAAAACTCTCGGATTTCTGTTGCGAACGATTAGAGACTTTGACTCAGTCTATGCAATGAAAATGTTATACGTATGTTGCTTTAGTACGTAGCCAACTTGAATACAACTCGGTTATATGGTCACCATATTATAAAGTACATATAAATAATATCGAAAGAATTCGACATAAATTTTTACGTTCCGTTAATTTTAAATTAGGTATTTCAGTTGAACATATTAATTATACATACTTAAATAAATATTTAAATTTACACTCATTAGAAACTAGAAGAAAATTTAATGATTTGTTATTTTTGTTTAAAATATTAAATTCAATATTTGACTGTTCCGAACTGTCAAAACTAATTAACTTGCGAGTGCCCGTCCGGATTACTCGATTTAATAAACTCTTCTATATAAATGTATCTACAACTAACTACAGTGCACACTCGCCCATGAGGAAAATTCATGTGTTTGCAAACGAATACGCAAATGATATATATATATTTAATACAACACTTTTTATTTATTTATTTTTTGTTCTGCTTCCATCTAAAATATACTAGTACTAGAAATCACTTTTATTTTATTTATTTATTTATTATTTACATACAATATTACATTTTAGTTATTTTAAAACATTTTTAAAATTATTATTTTTTTACAGGACTCACCAAGCCAATGAATATGGCTTGTCGGTAAAGATCATTTACAATTAATCATATTATAGTCCGACATGGTTTTATAATAATAATTACTACTAACTTAGATATAGGGAGCGAAAAAAAGTACATGTAATTTATGCTTTCAAAAAAATATTTAGAAGATGTAAAAAAAAAGCAAAATATAAGTGAATGATAACGCAATTTTAAGATAAAAAATAAATAAATACAGAACCGGAGTACCAAAATTGAAAACAGAAGTGTGTACATTTTTAATAGGCACAAAGCATTTTATTAAAAACATTATTTATTAACATATCCATATCTATATCTATATGTAAGTCTATATCTATCATCTTCATCCATATCCATACATATTTATACCCGTACATGCACACATACATATCCACACATACATATATACACATACATACATTTGAACATTTTCATGATTATCCATATACGTATATCGTATATGTGTATGTCATCACTGTCGTACGTATTATTATATAACTTTGGATTCCATTTTCGACATGTATTATAAATTTTTATTATTTTTATTTTTCTATTATTATTTTGTATATTTTGTATATTGTTTTGATTATTTTGCATATTTTTTTGATTACCTGTATATTGTTTTAATATGTAAATAACTATTTTTGATTTTTTATTTATATATCGAAGAGTCCCGACTTAACACGGAATTTTCTAACAAGTCGGAACATAAAAAAAAACATATAATTGTGGCTATGTAAAATTGTGTATTTTGTGCATTATATAAATGAAAAAAAAACATACATATACACACATAAACATTAAAAGGCAGTGTATCAATTTATTATCTCCAAATTTAAATTCTTAAATAATACTATGTTGTTTTATATTGTATACCTTTTGTTAACTTATATCTGTATTCTTAATTATTATTTTTCTACATTCTTCTAAATTTAGGTTTCTTTTAATATAATCGATAGGAAAAAATGAACTTCTGTTCTCTCTACTGGAATATATGTATGTATGTATGTACTATATGTAAGATTAGTTTTATATATGGTTATTTTCTTTTTCTTATTACTTCATTTTTAATTTTTCGCTACTTTTGTGTAAAATATGTCTGCTATTTATATATAAATATATGTATAACATGTAAAGCCTACAAGGCGTTTAAATAAATAAATAAAAAAAATAAAAAAAATAAATACAAGATACAAAGAACAATTTAAAAAAGTAAGACCAATCCAGATCTAAAGAGACTCCAAATAATACAAAAAAAAGCGATGAGGATAATATTAAGATGTAGGAGACGAACAAATGTTAAGAAAATGATTCAACTTCTAGATATCATGACAATTGATCAAAGAATCAAATTCAATGTTGCCAATGAAATAAACAAAATTATTAAAGGAATAGTTCCGAAATATTTTCAAAATAAACTAAAAAATAATGAGTTCTTTCATAGAAACTATGCAACAAGAGGATCTGCAAATATAAGACTGGAAAAGAAATCAAAAGCAATGTCCCAGAACTGCCTTATGTACGAGGGAATAAAACTATTTGAAGAAATGACAGAAAGCATAAAAAATGAAATTAATGTAAATATATTTAAAATTAAATGTAAAAAGTATATATGTGAAAAATATTAGGTAGTATATAGTGTAAATAGTGAATATAATTAATGAAAATGTACATATAAACAGTTAATATTATAAATTAGGATATTAAGTGTATAATAGTGATAAATAATGTGAGAATAAGTATAGATGTAAATATTGTGTTGTAAATATATATGAGACTATGTTACATAGAACTAAATAAATAAATAAATTACAGATTTCTCACTGATTTATAATGAATGCAGGACGAGAGGGGCAAAAATAATTAAATTCTAAAAAAGTAAAAATATTAATATTAAATAAAAAGTACATTAAAGGGAGAAGACATTGTATAGTTCCAACTCTACTTTCCTCCATCTCTCTAGATAGATTTAGATTCAGATCTTAGAACTGGCTGAGCCATGTTAGATGGAAACTATCCTAACCAGAGATCGCTCCGCATCCATTTTTAAATTCTCTAGTTTAATATGGTATTATTTTTATTTTTTTTATTTATTTATTTAACTTTTTGTACCAACTTGTAAAAGTGTGTATGCTATTAGAATCGCGGCGCCTACTGTCGCCGGGTGTCGGCCGAACCCAGGAATCCCACGCCAGCACCGACCGGCGTAATTGAACGTAGTTATGCAGAAAGCAGCCAGCCATAGAAAAGTGAAACTGAGATATTCGCACTTTTGTGAAAGTAGTGAATTATCAAATCTACACGACAGTCGGAATGTTTTTGACATTGACAAATGATAAACAATTGATACATTTGTATTTTTTTGGTATTACAAACAAAAATCTAATCATGTATTTGACCAGTTTAAATGATTTTTAAAGGACCGTAATATTTTTCTAGTGCTGTGGTGTTTTCTGCGAATTGGGAAATGCCGTTTTTGTGATCGACTTATTTTCAGAAGGTGATAATTACAGTTTTTTGTACGAAAGCAGTCTGGCTGTTTTTAGCAAAACATAGAATTGACCTTACTGCATCCGATAACACCAAAATCGCATTTTTTCCAAATTGTGGACTGGCTGCTTTCTGCATAACTATGTTCAATTGTAAATCGGCGTAAATCGAACCGGCGCAAAACGACGTTTACCTGTACCTAGTAACTACGGGTACGTTTCCGTGTCAATACTTTAAAAAATATTTTACTCTATACGGCATGTCTATGTATTATATGTCAATGCAAGCCTGGGTTTACCTAGACGTGAATTATCGTATTCATTTGGAATTCTGATCTCACAAGTTTGTTTAGCCCTCGGAGAATCCAACGCGCTCATAATGCTCCTTTTGTGTCATTTGAATTCCCGTCATATAACAAATACACACAACAATACTCCCTCATCAACTATTTTCAAATATCAACATTTAAATAAAACGTCTCGCGTTTCCAAATTGACCCATTGTGCACGCCCCTTTATGCTGCTTTTCGCCGCCGTCTCGCTCTCGCCCGCGCCGCGCGGGCGCGCCGCCTCCCTCGCACTCGCGTCTACGACGGACACAAAGCCGCGTGTACACCTGACATTTTTTTGTTATGATTTTTTTTGTTTTATTAATCATTTATTTCAACGGGGTTTTGTCTTTTTACCGAAGTAAGCGCTCGTTGAGAACGACATAAAAGATAGAATTATACGATAGCGATCGTTGCTTCTTACGAATATTAAAGGCTCCCAGAGTTCTACAAGACTTAATAAATTATTACTGTGTTTGTGAATTTATGAGGTACAATAAAAAATATTAGGTGTTAACATAAGTTGTGGCGGTTTTATTCCAAATTTAAAAAATGAGCAAAAAACAAAATACTAAAATTTGATAAGGAATCCACAAAATACATAACTTTTTGTGGATTTAATTCTACTTTTTTTATTTATTTATTTTTATTATTAATAGAACATATAATACAAAAAGTACATATTATACTCCCAAGAGTTATTCAAGAAACTCATTTGGGACGTACATTAAAAAAAATATTTTTTTGACAATACATAATATCATACATATAAATACATCCGAAATAGAAAGAAAACATTATTGTATGAGAAACATAAAACAATACTTTACACCCTCTGTATAAATTACATTAATAATTATCACTATCAAAAAGATTTAAGAAATATTTTTTAATTGCGACACTTCTGGATTTTTTTATTTATTCGTGTTTTAAAAATACATGTGACGCGTTTCGTCTCGTTAGGACATTACCAAACTGAGATATATATTATTTTAATTATAATTTTTTCTTTGCATTTTACTTAAGGTACACATACGTTACAAATACAAAAAATACTATTACATTAGCACAGAAAAAAAATCCCACAAAGGCATGGTCTATGTGTGTGGGTATACATTTTATTTTAAACTAGCGGACCCGACAGACGTTGTCCTGCCAGAACGTCGTCTTGGTTGATCAAACGTTTTTTCGTAAATAAGAACACACGATATTTATTTTTGCCCTTTTTAAGCTATTTATATATTCGTAATGAGGGTTAGTTTTTCGTTTTATCTCCTCGTATGATTGGTTAAGAGGCCTCGTCAAATCAAAATCATGCAAAAATCACTACTCTAGTGCATAATCCATGGAAAAAAATACGGGAATATTGAAGAAAAGTCAGACCTTGTTTTATCCTGAGCATTCTAAAATTATGACACTCAACTCATGCTCAACGCGAATTTAGTCATTCTTTATCCGCCAGCCGAGCTTTGACGCGATCTCGACATTTAATTCGAAACCAAAAGAAATACGAAACAGAAAGAAAAATGCCTGATTGTGTCGTGAAAGCGTACAAAAACAGTCCGGATAGAAGGAAAAATACTTTTTATTGATAAGTAGATTTCTAGGTACTTACTTGTGATTAAATTCAAAAACTAAAAACTTTTAATATTGAATTTAAGTAGGTACCTAGGAACTTGTTTATGTTTAAATTCCAAAACACAAAATAAATATTTTTCAAATATGGAATTCTTTTTGCAAATGTCAAACAACGCTCTTCTGTAGGGGTGCACTTAAGTAGGAATACGATTTTTTTTGTATTGAACGTCAGTTAATATTATTTTAGTATTACCAAAAATCCAGTTTAAAAAAATGGATAGAAATTATAAAGAATTTAAGGAAAGAATCTGATAGAGATCCACAAAAAACGAATGCAAAAATAAACTTTTTTATACACAAAAAAACAGCATCCTTCCATTTTTTGTACATGCATTCTTTTTTTATTTTTTATTTAACTTTTGTACATAATGTTATTTGTACATTGGCGGGCTTATTGCCAAATGGCAATTTCTTCCAAACAACCAATAAAATAAAAGTTTTATTTTTATAATTTTTATGGTAATAAATAAGATTGCAAAAAAATATCAATTTTGGGAAGGATCAGAAGATTTATTGATAAGGACTCCTGCAAAACTATTTACAAAGCAATTATTGAACCACACGTTAACTACTGTAGTAGCATTTTATTTTTATCAAACAAAGAAAACATAGATAAACTAACTGTATTACAAAATAAAGCCTTTAGAATCATTTTGAAAAAAAAAACAGATACACGAGGGTAAAGTCGATGGTAAATGAAATGAAATTATTAACATATAAACAAAGAATATTTTATAATACAATGATATTTGTTCATAAAATTATAAACTCTAATAAAAAAACAGAATTTTGGAAAAAAATTGATCGGAACCAGCATGAACACGATCACAATACTAGAGAAAAGAACAAAATTAGACTTTCATTTAGGAAAAAGGCAAAGTCACAAAATTCAATTTTATTTAAAGCAATTAAAAAGTATTACGAAATGGAAAAAAATATTTATGAAGAAAAAAACATATCAAAATTTAAAATAATGGTCAAGACTTATGTGATAAACAATTTATAAATTAAATATTTTTGCAATGTTATTATTAGAACACACATAACAATATGTATGATATGTGTGCCCTACTTTAAGATTTAAATAAAAAAAATAAAAAAAATTTTTTTTTTTGTTATTTTACTTTTTTCCATCTGTTATACTATCTTTCCGAGTGTATGTATCGAGACGTTAAAGGAGCCAGCTTTGTAGTCGATCGGCAGATACATACAGATGATCGTTAAGCGTAACCGTCTAGGTGATTTCCAAAAGTCATACAAAATTCATGTTCAAGCGAACATTTTTTGCTTGAATTGAGATTTATTGGAGTTTATAATCGCTTTGAAGTGAGCACTTTTTACTACAGAAGCCTATTTAAAATATACATGAGAACTATTTTAAATGTTAATGACGTAAAGAACGCGGACTAATTGTTTGCGGTCATCCATTGGCTTGTTTCGATCATATGATGTCGATATGGCAAGTAGTTAGAACATACCGAGGTAAGATACAGATAGTACAGAAGTTTAGTATACCGTCTTGATAAATACAGATGAAGATAGCGTTCATAATCGAGGCACTGTACCTTCTACCGACCTACGCAGTGACACCGGCCTCTGAGAGAGATTCAAGGCATCATAGCATTCGGGATTTACGACCCCGAGAGCGACGACGGCAGTGAGACACGGCCAACACCTACCCCTTGCTTCAGGGTTGTGGAACACAGTTCAAAACTGTGGGTCTGCCACACCTCTCATTAAAAAATACAAGATGTTTAAAGTATGTGAAATCACCAATCTGCCTCCTGAAAAGTTGGATTTTTGGAGATACGGCAGTTTACTCTCGCTTGCAGAGTTGTTAAGACTTACCTTTGGAGGTTGGTGATTAGGAAGTGATGAAATGAATAACGAAATGAACCGCGTCTTACCTGGAACAAAAATAAACGTTATTATTACTATGGAAGGCGCTTCGATGACGAACTTCTGCCCTACGGGAAATTGGATACAGAAAATTATTTCTTGCGCGCGGTAAAAATTAAAGCATTAAATCGTACGGCAAAGTTTCTTGAAAATGTACGGAAAAAACAATAAAAACACTACTACTACTACCATCACGCCATTTCTCCGTAGGGGTAGGCAGAGAATGGACCGCCACACACGTCTATCCTGGCATACATTCTTAGCTCCTTCCACATTCATTCATCTTGTCATACATGCCCTTCGGTTCTGCCTGCTTTTGACATGACCAGACTTGAGATTTTGGTTTATCTGATCATGCCACGTCTTCCTCGGTCGTCGTCGTCTCACGTTGCCGTTAATTTTCGCCATATATACTTGTTTTACCATTCATTCGTCGTCCATTCGTTCTGGGCGAACAAACTAACTCAGAGACTCATTCTTCATCTTATCAGTTATACTTGACTCAGATTTACACTCTCGCCTGATTTCATCATTCGTAACCCTGTCATACATTGATTTCCCACACGTTTGTCCCAAGATATCAAGAGAGGTCCCAAGAGATTGTCCAAGAGATCCCATTTCAACCGCGTTCACTCGGCTTTCATCCTTCCTCTGTTAGTTCTATGCTTCACTCCTATAAATAAGTGTCGGGACTAAAACTCTGTTGTGTGTCCGCTATTTTCTATATAGCGTGTTGTTTTTTTTTAATACAAAAAAATTGTTCGACAGGAAAGGAAGCTGTAAAACGTGAAAGAGTTCGAGTTAAGAGAGTAAGCCTTTTCAAGATTTCTCGTATAACCCTTATACGTGAGGCATCAAGATCCTTCCCACACGAGGCCGGAGATCTGAACCTCACCTTGGCTATGTAAATAGGCGTTTATTACCGTCACAGTACATAATGGGTCCTACTTATTAGATTTCCTTATACCAGGTTAGGACGATTAAGGTCTTTGCATAGGATTGTTTCTACTGTTGGTATTAGGAAAATGGTTTTTGCGAGGAATTCAGTACTATGACGAAAAGTAATTTCGCCTGAGTTCCATAGGGATCATGTTATCAAATCAAAACTATTACTCAATGGGAAAAAGGAAAAAAGAGGAAAGAGGAAAGGAGGAGAGATTAAGGAAGAGAAAGGAGATGTTTCTTCAGACGTGATTTAAACAGAGATAATGTAGTAACATCTTTGATGGTGGATGGGAGATGATTACACAGTCGAGCCGCATGGACACTATATGAGTTAGAGAATAAAAGGGAATTGTGGATGAGTATTAAGAGAGTGCCTTGAGAATTAGAACGAAGAGGTAAAACATTAACTGATAAGCGCTGAAATTTTTCACACAGGTATATAGGAGCGTTAGGACGATGAAGTACATTGAACAGAAGTGAGAGGGAGTGATAGTAGTTATGGTGCTGTGTAGTTTTGGCGGCCTCCGTGGTGTAGTGGTCAAGACGCTTGACTCACGCACGGAAGGTTCCGGGTTCGATTCCCGGTGAGAACACAAAAATTAAAATGTGATTTTTCTCAAGCCTGGGTGCTCAGTGATGTAATTCACCACTGTAATTAGGCCTCCTGGCTTGTTGTGGTGCTAAAAAAAATATTTTTTTTTAAATAATTAAAAAATGTAGTCACTAAACATTGAAAAAATAAGAGATTTAAAAAGGGAAAATAGGAATATTTATAGGGAATGGCTTTAATTAACCATAATTTAATTTAAAGATGATAATATTTCAAATCTAACTGCTGAAAACATGAAAAAAACATTGGGTATCGCTAACGACTCGGGCGAAACGTGCACCCGCGGCGACTTCCCGAGAGCTACTGAGTACCTGAGTAGCTATATAGTACTGGACTACGTGACTGACTGAGAGTATACTTTTGATGATATGTGTAATTTATCCCCGATTTCCGATAAAATATTTTTTTGTGCCTAATAAGTACTTATTATTTAATAACAAATTATTTCAGTTGATTCGTAAATGTGTAATGGAGGAATAGTGAAAATCTAAACCCAATGTTTATTATATTTATAAAGATATTATAGTTATTAGACGCAATGTGTACTGGCTACACATCACCGCGCACCGGGGAGGGGGGGTTAATACCCCTACAAAGCTCTTATTTTTTTGCCTCCTCTTTCACAGTAGTAGCTGCTCGATTGTGTGATTATCTACCTACTAATGTAAGGGACACCCCCTCTTTATTTACATTTAATTGAAGGTTGAAATGATTGGGATGAAAAGACCGAGAAAGATATTGAAAGGATGGTGAGTGCCGGGAACAGGGTGCACGGTGCATTGAAATCTACTTTGGCAAACAAATGTTTATCGCAGGAGGCAAAACTAGCAGTTCATAATGGAGTTCTAGTGCCGACTGTAATGTATGGGAGCGAAGTATGGAGTTTGAAAAATAATGACGAAAGTACGTTAAATGCTGTCAAAATGCGATCCCTCGGGCGAATGGGTGGTAAAACGATGCATGATAGGTGCACAAATGTCGAGATCCGTAAAGTGTGTAAGGCTGAGACACGCATTATCGACAGAATCAAGAAAAGGGTGCTGCGTCGGTTTGGACATGTAGAGCGAATGGACAGCGAAAGAACGGTTAAAAGGATCTACAATGCGAATGTTGATGGATGCAGAAAACGAGGAAAACCGAGAAAGACATGGCATGACCAAATCCAACAAACACTTGAAGATGGACATGTCAAAAGTCTGAATAATCGCCGCGCGTGCATGAGAAGACGTATGAATGTAGAGGATGCAAAGATAGAGTGATATGGCGTTATATCCTCTCTGCCTACCGTTACGAGGAAACGACGTGATGGTTTGTTGTTGTTGTTGTTGTCGTTCGATTTAAGTATTTAGTTTGTAAATAATTCAATTTTAAGCTTTTATAAACGGTGCCCTATGCACCACATGAGTCGATGAATGCTGGCTTTGTGTTATCAGACGACGATGCGGTACACGTGCGCGGGTCGGGGCAGAGCGCGGTAACGCCATAAACGGCGTTTATTGTTCCTCGAAACGAAAAAGGAGACGAAAAAAAAAGGCAAAAAAACTGGCCACTCCGGCGAGCGAAGGTGGAACTATGCGGCGAACCGACGCGGCTTTCTCGACTCCTGTGCCGCGATTAAAAACGCTCTCTTCAACAACAAACCATCACGCCGTTTCTCCGTAAGGGTAGGCAGAGAAGATAGAACGCCACATCACTCTACCTTTGCATCTTCTCACGCACGCGCGCCGATTATTCCGACTTTTGACATGTACATCTTCGTGTATTTATTGGATTTGGTCTTGCCCTCTTAAATGTCTCCCTCGGTCTTCCTCTATTTCTGCATCCAACAACATTCGCATTGTAAATATTCTTAGCCGTTCTTTCGCTGTTCATTCGTTCTACATGTCCAAACCAGCGCAGAGCTCCTTTCTTGATTTTTTTAATGTGCCGTACATAATGTACAGATCTCAACATTTGTGCATCTATCGTACATAGTTTTACCACACAATCACCTGAGAGATCGCATTTCGACAGCATTCAGCCTACTTGCGTCCCTGTTTTCCCAAGTCCATACTTCGCTCCCATACATCAGGGTCGGGACCGGGACTCCATTGTGAACTGCTAATGTTGCCTCTTGCGACAGACATTTATTTGCCAAGGTTGATTTCAGTGCACCGTTCACTCTGTTCCCGGCACTCACCCTTCTTTCAATATCTTTCTCAGTCATTTTATCCCTAGTTTCCCAGATACACAAATTCCTCTACTTGTATTAGTATAACTCCATTCACAGCGATTTCACATTGAGTCATACTTTCATTTCTTTCAAAAACCATCACATTCGATTAATCGACATTCATCAGCAAATCGCTTCCCTGGCATACATCGTAGACCTTTGTTACTACGAATTGCAGTTCCTCTTTGCTGTTAGCAAGAAGCACGGCATCATCAGCATACAAAATACAATTGATAGTTAAATCACTTATTTTTGCTCCCATTCTTAAGCCTTTCAGTCCTTTCTTACAGTTATCGATATACACGTTGAACAGCTATGGTGACTTCACACATCCCTGTTTGATCCCTTATGATACCCGTATGCGGAGACAAAACTTAAGGTGAGGAAAGTACATTCTAATTTCAAATGCAGAGAATAACCCGAAGGTGAAGACAATAGAATGTACTCTCCTCACCTTAAGGTTTGTCTCTGCATACGGGTATGAATGTCAAACCACGATGTGTATGATGCATTTATCCTAACACATGCTGTACTGTCTTTATGCAGAGACGCAATAACCCGTGTCAGGTTTCCGCTCACTCCATACTCCGATAACACCTCCCATATTTTTTCTGTCAACTCTATCAAATGCGCAGAAAAGTTCCGGCTTTTAGCAAGAAACTTTTCTGTCGTGTTTCGTAAAGCAAATATTTCATCCATACATCCTCTTCCATTCATAAAACCGCTCTGTATATTCCACACTCTATTTTTAGTAACTTTTCTTACTCTCTCAATCAGTATTTTTCCATACATTTTGCAAATTTTGTAAATGGGGTCTAGAATTTCAACAGTCCATGCGGTCAGTAGATGCAAGACATTTTATAATCTAACTCCTATTTAAAAAAATATATTTTAATATCATTCAAACCCTAAACTTCATTGTCAAACTAAAACATAATGTAAATGGTGGCTAGCTTACTTACCGTCCATGCGCTCTGTAGCTGCAAGACGTGCTATAATCAAGCTCCTATGTGTTATAATTGAAATAGATAATAATTGGAATCGAGAAACAAGAATCCCAATCGTCCATGCGCTCTGTAGATTCAAACGTGCTGAGATATCTATTTATTGTACAGCGCCCTTGAGATGATCTTCACGAAAAATGACGCGCTATAAATTATCCAATTATTATAATAATAATAATAGAGATTTAGACAACACACACCATGTTAAAAGTTGCAAGTTTGATAGTCTGTGATTTCTCATTGCAATTTTGACGTGCGTTCTATTACTTTTCGATTCAAGAAAGCAGCTAGCCCGAGGAATGGTCCAGTGCGAGAGAGACGGCGAGCACTCCGGCCGCCCCGCGCCGTGGGCCAGAGCGGGACGGCGATACGCAGTGGCGGGCCGAGGTGTCGGCGGGACGACCCCGCGACACCGAACACATTTTGAATTTGAAAAAGGAACGAAAAGAAGGCGTGGCTCGGAATCGTTCGGGGTCCTCTCGGAGCGTTAAGTTCAAATTTCAAATTCGCTCCTGTAGCTCAATCACAAACAACTCTAGACGTGCTTAAAAACATGCTAAGCATTCGAGCAATCACAATGAACAATAATGAACATGCTTAAGTTATCCCATTGTAATCGGGGACCTGGGCCGCGATTATGAGCGGCTATCTTCATCGGTGTGTACTGAGACGGTATAAACGTATATCGATATTTATGTACGAAAGTGTGTATATTTGTATGAAAATTTAAAGAATCTTCGTCGGTAACCGGTAATTTAACATGATTTGAAAAAAAAATTGTAAACATATTCTATTTTTCATACAGAAAACTTAATTTTACTTCGTAGATAAAATTGAAGACACGTTTTGACTTCCCATCATAATTTTTATTTATTTATTTATTTGACACTTTATATACATATAAAATAAATATACATATAAGGGCGGGCATACTGCCTTAAGGCAATTTCTTCCTACCTACCCAAACCGTTCAGTTTGAGAAAATTATAAATACATGGACATATTGAATCTTACAATTTTATACAAAAATTAAAAGCAAAGATTAACAAAAATAAATATCGAGGCCCTGGATGCAATTATCTGTCAGTATATTTTCTGTTTTTTTAGATTATATCATATTTGTATACCGCACGTCTGAAGACAGCAGATAAACTTGGGAGCTTTAACGTGGCTTTAAGGATTCTCCTAAGTACACTTAAAACATTATTCGTGTTTTATTTTTTTAATATTTAACTAACTAACTAACTAACCATCACGCCATTTCCCCGGAGGGGTAGGCGGAGAGGATAGAACGCCACACCACTCTGTCCTGGCACACTTCCTTTGCTTCCTTCACATTCATACATCTTCTCGTGCACGCACGTCGATTATTCCGACTTTTCACATGACCACTTTCAAGAATTTGTTGTACTTGATCATGCCATGTCTTTCTCGGCCTTCCTCGACTTCTACAACCAGACACATTCGCATCATAAATCTTTTTAGCCGTTCTTTCATCATTCATTCGCTCCACATGACCGAACCATCGCAAAAGACCTTTCTTAATTTTGTCGATAATGCTTAACTCAGCCTTGCATTCTGCTCTAATTTCGACATTAGGGCACCTATCATACATTGTTTTTCCGCACATTCGCCTGAGGGATCGCATTTCAACAGCATTCAGTCTACTTTCGTCCCTTTTTTTCCAACTCCATGCTTCGCTTCTATACATTAGGGTTGGTACCAGAACTCCATTATGAACTGCTAATTTAGCCTCTTGCGATAGACACTTATTTGCTACGACAGACTTTAAGGCACCATTAACTCTGTTACCGGCACTAACCCTCCTTTCAATATCCTTGTCCATATTTCCATCTCTAGTAAACATACTACCCAGATATACAAATTCTTCGACCTGTTTCAAACTATCTCCATTTACTACAATCTTACATTCAGTCATAGTTACATTTCTTTCAAAGACCATGACGTTCGACTTTTGCACGTTCATTAGCAAATCACTCTCCTTGCACACTTCGTAAACCTTTGTAACCAAGGATTGCAGTTCCTCTTCGCTGTCAGCTAGGAGGACTGCGTCATCGGCGTTAATATTTCTCATCATAAAAGGCCACGAGGCCCAATACGAGCGGTGATTTACAGCACAGATCACCCAGGTCCACCCTGCATGGCTTTCGAACACGATTCACACGGTACGCGCGTGACTCGGTCCCTTTTGCGCGGATTACGATAACAGTCACAAGCGGAGGAACGCGGTCAAAAAACACCGGGCTTTTGGAGTATGGTAAATAGACGCGTTATTTTAACAACAATCATCACGCCATTACGCCGTTCCCCGCACGCGTAGGCAGAAAGGATAGAACGCCACATCGTCCGGTCAGTGCTTAAGTCGCGAATCATTTTGAGATATTGAGACTTTTTTTAATTTTAAATTTCATTAACAATATTTTGAATTTGTCCAAATTGTTACTGTTGATTAATCCACCTGGTCCATGAAGAAGTATAGAAATTGAAAAAATAAAATTTTCAGGCGTTGCCTAGTATGTAGGTGAAATAATTGAATCAATGAATCTCACCCGCATAAATAAAGGTTTCAGCTCTTTAACTTCACAAACATCAACATATGAAATAATTGAAGGAATATAGATGTTCAAAGGGCAGAATGGTGAATGTTACACAGTGTTTAAAGTTGCCATTTAAACCAGCCAATGACAGGTCATAAGCTCTGTAGATGCCTAGACTTATATATTACCTTCTCTAAAATGTTCTTCATCTGTGTTGTAATATGTTAAGAAATTGTTTTAATTAAATAAAAAACTTTAAAGCTTCAATTAAATTTATTTATCTATAGAATCACTATACAGATTGTTCTTTGAACCTTGTCACATCCGAAACCACGATGATCAGTATAGGCAAGAAGACATATTAGCATATGAAAAAAATGTTTAGAAAGTAGAAATTAAAATAAAATATATATAAAAAAAACAAATGGTTGCTAACTTCTGCAGGGGAGAAGCGAGAGGGTCGCTGCCGTGCGGTTCAGACTCCCCCTCCCCCTCCTCATTTCTCCCCTGCAGAAGTAAGCCACCATTTGATTTTTTCTATGTTTTATTTTTCAAGATATTAGTCGTTCTAGAAAAATATTTTAATGTGCCAATATGTCTCCTTGCTTATACTGATCATCGTGGTTTCGGATGTGACAGGGTTTAAAGAACACCCTGTATACACACATATATATACACACACATACATACACCCATGCGCATACACATAATAATAATAATTATTATTATTATGGATAACTTATATAGCGCCATTTTCGTAATATAATACCTCAAGGGTGCTTTACAAAGTGATTATATAAAGATATAAATTTAATTTTAACTTTTTAATTTAAGAAAAATAATGTACTTTTTCATATTACTTTTCCACGAAGTGATGTTGTCGAGTATTTGAGCAACTGAGCTCCGAACTCCGAGTACACTATGGGCCTTACTTATAAATCAGGTATAAAGATAAGCTTGAGAATATTATTATTATTATGGATAACTTATAAAGCGCCATTTTCGTAATAAAATACCACAGAAGCGCTTTACATAGTGATTCTATTGTTAAATTAATTTAATTGAAGCTTTTAAATTTGTAATTTAATAAAAACAATTTATTTTGTTGTCACATGCTAAGAATTTATTCAAATAATTTAGAGAACAAGTGGGTTTGAATTTTCTTCCGAAATATCACTTCACTCTCACAGTTTCGGACCTCTGCTGGGAGAGCATTCCACGCCGTAGAGCCTGCGACCGCAAATGCACGTTCGCCGAATTTAAGGCGCTGTTCGCGTAGAGGTATAATACATACGTACATTCATAAAAATATAGACAATTTGACTATGCGAAACTTCATGGTTGCCATCAATGAATATATATTTATTAATTGCATCAACTTTTCTGACTCCCCACGACCAATGTCGTAACAGCGGATATTTTGAGATTAATATAAATATCACGATGTTTTAGAACCATGATTAATTGTGCGTCAATGATGTTGAATAAAAATCAAAGAAATAAAAACAAAGTTCCCCTAGCCGAAGTTATTTAATTACAGACTTTAGCGTCATTGTATTACGGGACTACTCCAAAACAAACATGAGGGGAAACGCACACTGTACGTTAGGGTGGATCCAATAAGCGATACTTATTTCTACTAATTAAACATCAAAGCTTTGACAATGAGGAACTCCGCTCCAGCCCTACGGGACATTGGAAACAAAAAAATTCTTACGCGTGGTAAAAATTGGAGCATTGAGGTGATTCTTAACGTAAAAGTGATACAACCATGTTTGAGTACGTCCAAATGCTTGCAGACTGGCTGGATTTTCTCCCTAGGGAGTTGTTCATATTTAAATTAATTTCAACAGAGAGGGAAAACGTTTTGGAGAAGGGAATATGGAAGTCTAAGCATTTACAGGGCATTTACATGGGCAGAATGGTGAATGTTACACAGAGTGTAAAGTGGCCACTTAAACCAGCCAATGACATGTCATAAGCCCTGTAAATGCCTAGACTTCCATATTCCCTTCTCCAAAACGTTTTCCCTCTCTGTTGAAATTAATTCAAATATGAACAACTCCATAGAGAGAAAAATCAGCCAGTTTGCAAGCATTTAGACATACTCAAACATTGTTGAATTACTTACTACCTGGTAAAAGAAGAAGTATAAAAAATGGAAAATTGTTTTCAGGCGTTGCCTAGTAGGTGATTTAGTTCAGCCGGATGAATCTCACCCACGCGATAAAGGTTTCAGCTCTCTTACTTCACAAAAGTCAACAGGTGGAAGAGTTGAGGAAATGTGGATGTTCAAACATGGGCAGAATGGTGAATGTTACACGGTGTGTAAAGTGGCCACTTAAACCAGCCAATGACACCAAGTCGTTGGAACAATAGGCATTATCCCCCAGTCTACACACGTGCGTTTCCAGAAATTCTCCAGCAGCCTAGTGGACCACATGGTGACGATATCTACCTACTGTCTACAAAAGATTCTCTTCGGACATCTATCTCCCTTTGTTAACAATGGAGTTGATACAGTGCTTTATTTATTTAGTTTTTTATTGCTTAGTTCTTGGCATGAACACTTGACAAACTTACTACTATGCTCTATTTTTTATAAATTTATTGATATCATTCTAACTTTGCTAGAATTCCACTCGTCCATACGCTTTGTAGCTGCACGATGATTGGTTATCTAGCTTTCATATACCAACTTAAAAATACCTAAATTTTATAAATGGGGTCTAGAATTCCAATCGTCTATGCGCTTAGTAGCTGCAAGACGTGTTGTAATCTTACTCCTTTTTATTATTCATATTATTTTTTTATTTTTTTTAGTATCATTAATACACTAAATTTATTTGTCAATTTTTAAAATGTGTAAATGGGGGCTAAATTTCTAACTGTCTATGCGCTCTGTAGCTGCAAGACGTCCTGTAATCTAGCTCCTATCTGTTATATTTTTTTTTTATCTTAATTGAAAACGAGGAACTAGAATCCCATCGTTAATGCGCTCTGTAGCTGCAAGACGTACTGGGATATTTATTAATTGTACAGCGCCCTTGAGGTGATTTTCACAAAAATGGCGCTATAAAAATTATCCAACTATATATATATAATGACAGGTCATAAGCCCTGTAAATGCCTCGACTTCCATATCCCTTCTCCAAAACGTTTTCCCTCTATGTTGAAATAAATTTAAGTAAAAGTGATTAAGTTATTTGTTGTTTTGTACACCATTTTGTGAAAGGAACCTATATTATATTGTAGAGATGATTGTGCAAAATTATTTATTTGCATTAATATTTTTAGTTTGTTCAAATTTATTTCAAAGGACTGGATTCAACTCCCTGGGGAGCTGTTTATATAACCTAAAAAAAACTCTTTGAAACACTGTAAAATAAAACATTGATTTGTCAGTGTGTTATAAGTTTATATTCCTTTTTATAAGTTTTTTTTATTGAATTTTTTTTTTTTTACAAAATACATTTTTGAAATACAAAATAGGTAAATATACAGAACATCTTAAATATAACGTTTCTACCTCTCTAATAAAGTAGATACTTGTGTTTAGAGAGGGAGTTCGTTTCACATTTTTTTTTTTATAAACAAAGTAAATTAAAATTAAAAATAAACAAGGTAAATTAAAAATAAAAAATAAACATTCTTTGGTATGGAGTCTAGGAAGGGGTGAGTCTTAAATGTTTTTTTAATTTTAGTTTTATAAGTTTGATAATTTTGTTATGTTTATTTTATTATAATATCAAAGTTTTGAATTGGTCAACTATATTATGAAAATCCCTCTCCTCCCCCTCCTCCACTCTATTTCCTCATCCTCTTAACCTTCTTAAGAGCGCTTTTTTTCTCATTTCTTATATAATATATGATTTTTCTCTTTACTGTGTAACATGTTGTCTCATTATATTTGTGAAAAACTTTGACTGGATGAATGTCCTATTTTTTATACTTATAGAATAACTGTTCTATAAGTATAAAAAATATACGTTAACGTTTTTCCTTAATAAATAAAAATAAAAGATTACAACAGAGATAAAGAACATTTAAGAGATGGTAATATAGAAGTCTAACCATCTACAGGACTAATGACCTGTCAATGGCTGGTTTAAGTAGCCACTTTACACACTGCGTAACATTCACCATTCTGCCTATATTTGAACATCTATATTCCTTCAATTCTTTCATCTGTTGATGTTTGTGAAGTTAAAGAGCTGAAATCTTTATTTATGCGGGTGAAATTCATCTGATTGAATTATTTCCCCAACATACTATGCAACGGCTGAGGGGACAAATTATAGAGGGCGCCCCCGAGGGGAATATTTGGAGCAAGTGTGCGAAGATTTTAACTGCTCCTCATATGTCGAGCTGAAGAGGGCTGCAGAAAATAGAGACCAATGGAGGACGAGATGCGGGGCTTTGCTGCAAACCAATCGCCAGGATTGAGACTGCAAAGAAGAAGAAGAACTAGGCAACGTCAAAATTTTTTTTTTTTTTCAATTTGTATACTTTATTATGGACCTGTGGATTTATCAACAATATTTTAAGATCGTCCAAATTTTCGTAGACAAGGACTGGATTCAACTCCCTGGGGAGCTGTTTATATTAACATATTACAACAGAGATGAAGAACATTTAAGAGAAGGTAATATAGGCAGATATGGGCAAATATGGACAGAATTGTGAATGCTAGAATTGTATTGGTGGTCAAGTATTTAGTGAGTCTATCTTTTAAAATGGGTTCAAATATCTTAGAAAATACTGGCAGTATTGAGATAGGGCGGTAGTTGGAAATATCTTTTTTGCAATTTTTAGCTGGTCTGGAAATATACCACGCGACAAGGATTTATTAGTGAGAAATGCTAATGGTTTAGCTATCTCATCTTTACATATACCAAGGATGGCAGGAGTTATGCCATCTAGACCTGTTATATATTGTTTAATATTTTCGTTAAGAATCAACCAACGATAAGAGTTGTGGAAGATTTGGGTTTAACTTAAAGTTTTAACATTCTTATCTTAGTGGTGGGGGTCAGTGCTATGCAAGCTCCTGACGTCACTGCGACCTGTGAAGATCTATTGTGACTAATTCTCGCCCTCCGAGCCCAGGTCTATAAAGAGCCTGGCTACTGTGTGGAAGGCGAGAGTTTACATTGGTATCGGGCAATTAGGTAGGTGGCGAGCTCTTAAACATCCTCAGTTAAACCTGAGTGGCCAGTGGCTGAGTGGCCAGTGGCCCCCGAAAAGTAAAGCACGTAAACGTATAAATAAATTTGTATTTGCATCAATAAATTAATAAAAATAATAAGTACATAAAAATGAAATACGTCGTTGATAGGAGTCACTGCCCATTCCGCTGAACTGCCAAGATTCGTATGGGCGACGTACGCGACCTGTCAGTCGGAAGTTGCGGGGATTATTTTTGCTTTGAAGCGTAAGCGGTGCACAAAGCACGCATAAACTGTCTAAGAATATCAAACAATGCGGTAAAGGCACACAAAGCATAGAAATATTACGCAACTTGGCGATATGGACCGGACCGGTGGCGATGTTTGGCTTTCGAAGATTGCGGTTAACGACTTTCCAGCAACAATATTTAGAGCATGCGTAAGTATATAATATGCAGACTAAAACAGGTAGAGAAATGTGTGTATCTGTCAAGTGTGTATCAACAATTATTTATACAAAGAGGGCCCATATATTTATTTATTTGTACCTTTGGGCCTATTAAATATGTACACACTTCTGTTTTAAATTTTGGTACTCCGGTTCTGTATTTATTTATTTTTTATCTTATAATTGCGTTATCATTCACTTATTTTTTGCTTTTTTTTACATCTTTCTAAATATTTTTTTGAAAGCTTATGCTTTCAGCTCGGTATTTTAATTTATTACCTCCATGGAAAACGCAAATGTCAAAATTATTTTATTTTTATTTTTTTGTCACATTTAATGTTAAAAAAATGTTGTTTTTAATACTTATTTTTTATGACTGTATGTTTTCTGATCTGATATGTTTCTGATATATATAAGGAGCGAAAAAAAAGTACATATTATTTATATAAGATGTTTCTTCAGACGTGATTTAAACAGAGACAATGTAGTAACATATTTAGTAGATGGGAGCTGATTTCACAGTGGAGCCGCATGGACACTATATGAGTTAGAGAAGAAAGAGGAATTGTGGACGGGTATTAAGAGAGTGCCTTGAGAATTAGAACGAAGAGGTAAACCATGAACTGATAAGCGTTGAAATTTATCACGCAGGTATATAGGAGCGTTAGGACTATGAAGTACATTGAACAGAAGTGAGAGGGAGTGATAGTCTCTCCGCTGTCTAATTTTGAGCCATTTCAGTTGCCACGATAATCTGAAATGTGGTCATATTTCCGAAGACCAAAAATGTACCTTATGCATGTATTCTGAAGTCGTTCAAGTTTATCGAGTTGCTCACAGCTTAAATCAGTCATGGAAACATCAGCGTAATGTAGAATGGGCAGTAGTAATGCTTGTACAAGGGTGCATTTAGTATTAATGGGTAAGAATTTTTGCAACCTTCTAGTATAGAGTATTCCTCTGTTATCTGGGCCTCGATTATAATGGAAAGATAAAGACGTCATACCTTCACCTTGACGGTATAGTTAAAAATAAATTACCCCTAGCGATTATAAAGATATACTACCGACCTCCACATTCAAGTTTTGGGTAGGTACATCGATATGAAACAAGGGAAGGCGTACGTCACGGTACACATATCTACGCTCTAAAATGACATAGCTTCAGTATGACGTCATAGTTGAAGATAAAAGTCTCCCGACCGACTACAAAATTATACTGGCGATACCACCATCAAGTTTTGACGTAAGTACATCGGTTTATACCGATGGGTCTAGAACCCCTCGATACGTTTATCTACGCATTAAAACGCACTGGCGGCCTCCGTGGTGTAGTGGTCAAGACACTTGACTCACGCTCGGAAGGTTCCGGGTTCGATTCCCGGTGAGAACACAAAAATCAAAATGAATTTTTCTCAAGCCTGGGTGTTCTGTGATGTAATTCACCACTGTAATTGGGCCTACTGGCCTGTAGTGGTGCAAAAGTAAATGAAAAAATGAAAAAAAAAAAAAAATGAAAAAAAAAGTGTCAAAAATTTTGTTCCACCGAGCATTTTTTCCTTTGATTATGATTTATTAAAATTTTTAATCGTTTTGAGGTTAGCAATTTTTTTTCTTAAAAGCCTATTAAAAATATGAGAGAAATAAGTCAATTTTGAAGTCGAATTAAATTCCGACATAACTGTCAGTTTAACAAAACGAACCCTAAATGTGAAAATAATGTCGCTAGGTTCTGTCCTATTAACAGATAAGCGTATCTAGGAATAAGGAAGCTACCACTGTAAAATATAAATTGAGTTTTTATATTTTTTCCATCTGTTTTACTATCTTTCAGAGTGTATGTATCGAGACGTTAAAGGAGCCGGCTTTGTAGTCGATCGGTAGTTACATACAGACGATCGTTACGCGTACCGTCACGGTGATTTCCAAAAGTCATACAAAATTCATGTTCAAGTCAGCATTTTTTGCTTGAATTTAGATTTATTGGAGTTTATAACGTAATAATTTACGCTTTAAAGTGAGCACTTTTTATCACAGAAGCTTATTTAAAATAAAAATGTGAACTATTTTAAATGTTAATGACGTAATGAACGCGGACTAATTGTTTGCGGTTATTCCATTGGCTTGTTTCGCTCATATGATGTCGATATGACAAGTAGATAGAACATACCGAGGTAAGATACAGATAGTACAGAAGTTAAGTATACCGTCTAGATAGCGTTCATAATCGAGGCACTGGTCTCCATATTATGATATACCGGTATTTTTGTGAAAATCACCTTAGGGGCGCTGAACATACATAAATATCTCAGCACGTCTTGCAGCTACAGAGCGCATGGTCGATTGGGATTCTTGTTCCTCGTTTCCAATTATGATCTTTTTTTGAACAGATAGGATCTCGATTACAGCACGTCTTGCAGTTACAGAGCGCATGGACGGTAAGAAATCTAGCCCCCATTTACAATTTTTTAATTGACAATGAAGTTAAGTGAATTAACGAAATTTAAAAAAAAGGAGTAAGATTACAACACGTATTGCAGCTACTAAGCGCAAGGACGGTTTTCTCCATCTCTATTGAGATCATTCAGACTATAATTGAATGCACACATTGAGAGAACAGGGGGCGATTTAATTACACGCAGTTGGGCGGGCAGGTACTCGATAAAATAATTAATTAATTAAAATCCTTTACATCGTTCTAGCTGGAGAGTCATCATTGTTCGGGAGGGTTTCAAGGGGTTGGAAAAAGGAATACCAAATTACGTTTTCAAATTCGACTTTAACCCTCTGAGACCTGAATTAAATCAGGCAGTTGTAAAATATATATATATTAGAACTATAATTTAAAACCGGATTTTTTTAGGAAATCTACATATTGAAGCAAGATTACTAATCCAATCGTCTTGCAGCTACAAAGACCATACATAGACGAGCGGAATTCTAGTAACATTAAATTATTTTATCTTGTTTTGGTTACATTTATGATTATCCACTATTTATGCATGTATGCATATATTTTTTTTCTTATGCTTAAACTATATTCAAGTAAATGCCTATTCTTTAATTTTAATTATATTATTTTTCTCTACTTTCGTACTTAAAAAAAAAAGCTTTATTGAGTTTTGTCTTTTCTATCTTTTTAATAATATGTTTTATTTTTCAAAGCAACAAATAAAAAATATCATCTGTTAATAAGTTTATATGTGTACAATATTACGTCTGTACTTTTTCATTTGATTCCTAATTAAGGTGATTTTAAACGAAAATATGAAACTTTTGAATACTAACATTCATTTTTAAATTTATTTCAACAGAGAGGGAAAAAGTTTTCGAGAAGGGAATATGGAAGTCTAGGCATTTACAGGGCTTATGACCTGCCATTGGCTGGTTTAAGTGGCCACTTTACACACTGTGTAACATTCACCGTTCTGCCCATGTTTGAACATCCACATTTCCTCAACTCTTCCATCTGTTGACTTTTGTGAAGTAAAAGAGCTGAAACCTTTATCGCGTGGGTGAGATTCATCCGGCTGAACCAAATCACCTACTAGGCAACGCCTGGAAACAATTTTCCAATTTTTATACTTCTTCTTTTACCAGGTAGTAATTCAACAATGTTTGATTATGTCCAAATGCTTGCAGACTGGCTGGATTTCCTCCCTAGGGAGTTGTTCGTATTCATAAGCCCTGTAAAAGCCTAGACTTCCATATTCCCTTCTCGAAAACTTTTTCCCTCTCTGTTGAAATAAATTTAAATACGAACAACTCCCTAGGGAGGAAATCCAGCCAGTCTGCAAGCATTTGGACATAATCAAACATTGTTGACTAACATTCATCATTATAATTATAGTATTTGACTATGCATAGTTACACCTTTTATTTTTTAACAATAATTAGGGGTTGTCCAAATTTTTGTAGACAAGGACTGGATTCAACTCCCTGGGGAGCTGTTTATATTAACATATTACAATAGAGATGAAGAACATTTAAGAGAAGGTAAAATAGAAGTAGACGTAGAACCTAGACTTCTATATTACCTTCTCTTGAAACAAAATATTGTCGATAAATTACCTGGTCCATGAAGAAGTATAGAAATTGAAAAAATATTTTTTTCAGGCGTTGCCTAGTATGTAGGTGAAATAATTCAACTAGATGAATCTCACCCGCATAAATAAAGGTTTCAGCTCTTTAACTTCACAAACATCAACAGATGAAAGAATTGAAGGAATATAGATGTTCAAATATAGGCAGAATGGTGAATGTTACACAGTGTGTAAAGTGGCCACTTAAACCAGCCATTAACAGGTCATAAGCCCTGTAGATGCCTAGTCTTCTATATTACCTTCTCTTAAATGTTCTTCATCTCTGTTGTAATATGTTAATATGAACAGCTCCCCAGGGAGTTGAATCCAGTCCTTGTCTACAAAAATTTGGAGAAACTCAAAATACTGTTGTCTTATTTTTGGTGAATAATTGTATTCAACACACTATGATAGGCTTGTTTTTGCGTTTTTTAAATCAATTTTCGGAAACAGAGTTTCATGTTTGCATGAAAAAACTGATAAAATCGATTTTATTGGTACATGATCAGTGATCAGTAATTTCTTATCACTATTGATTTGAGTTTGACAGCTGTCTTACTAATCATCTTACATTTTAAGGACTATAATGTTTAATATTCATATTGAATCAGTCCTGAAAAAAACATATAAAATGGTCGGACTTATTATGCGAGTATTGAAACCATTTAAACACGCAGAGACATATGAAAAACTCTACAAACATTTGTCGTCAAACCTTACTATAATGTCAGTATTAATAGACTAGAAAGGGTCCAACCATTTTTTTTAAGCAGGTCGACTGCCGGTTAAATATTAAAATCTCTAACCACGCTGAAAGTATGCAGTACCATGGAATAAACTCTCTTAAAAATCGAAGAATAATGTTAGACCAGTTATTTTTATTCAAATTAATAAATACTAACCTAGGTACTTAAAAGACTTCCATTCCGTGTGCCATCTAGACCGACAAGACAAAATCTTCTGTTTTACACAGAAAACGCGTCAAAAAACTATTTGAAACAATCTACAATACCTAGAATATGCGAGCAATATAACAATATATTTACCGAAGCTGATATTTTTTGTGACTATGTATGTAAATTAGGTAAAAAATTATAGAAATTTTGAGAGAAGCAGACATTTAACTTAATTATTCTATACATATTTTTTCATTTCGTTTCTTTTACATTTATTATATTGAACATAATTTAAATTATTGTTTTAAGTGTAAACAATTTTTTTGATGTGTGCATGAGTTTCTTACACTAATATAACGGTAGTGGTTACACACATAAAGAAAGACATTTACCCAAGCGTCAACCACAACCATAATACAAGATACTCTTGTTTTAAGTGTAAACAATTTTTTTGGTGTGTGCATGAGTTTCTTACACTAATATAACGGTAGTGGTTACACACATAAAGAGATACATTTACCCAAGCGTCAACCACAACCATAATACAAGATACTCTAATAGGGATCTGATACTAAGTGAAGGGGTCAACACTGTTCTGGCATCGAGACAACACTATAACGTAGGCAAAAAGGTCCATAACCTTTTGCCAGAATCGTGGAAAGACGGGAGTGTTGTCAAGTTACGGAAGGTGTTGACCTCGCTCTTTCATGACATTGGTCGTAGGGAGTCAGAAAAGTTGATGCATGCCACGGATTGGAGAACCTTACTGGATGTCAAAAATAAAATATAAAAAATAAGGAATAATTAAAAAAAAATATATATTTATATATGACAACTATGAAGTTTCGCATAAATAAATTGTCTATATTTTTATAAATGTATGTATGTGTATGCGCATGGGTGTATGTACGTGTGTGTGTATGTACATGTGTATATATGTGTATATTTATAAATATGTGTATGTCTGTATGTATATGAATCAAAATGTGTATCCGAATAAGTTTATATTTTGTTTGTCTGTGCTCTATATTAATTTGTTAACTATTATAATATATTAAAATGTAATTGCCTAGCTTGGAACGGGGTATGTACCCTTGTTAGTTCGGCAAAGTGAACGTGGAATTGTATTTTGATAAAGAGTGTGAATAAATAAATAAATAAATATACAAAGAAATTGGCAATATTTGTGTACATGCTGTTTGTTTACCTCATAAAATAAATACATAAATAAAGAAAAAGAACTAAAATAAATGGCGGTACAAAGTAAAATGCGTAACAATTATATTATACACGGTGTTAAAAATTCAAGAAGCAAAGACCCTTTAATTTATTTAATTCCATTCGGGGTAACTTCGGGCAGTAAAGGCCGAGGAAGACTTATGAGCGAATGGCACGCAGAGGGTAAGTGTGTCAACACCGGGCTATTCGATAATGACGCTAGAAAACGCCTTAACACTTCAAGCACCTGTGAATGTATGTATTATATGACCACACGTCATGTTTAAACCGGGGCTTAACCGCTTTCCTTAAGAGGAACGCGGTCTCACTTTTCTTCATACAATCGTATTCCGTATTTTCTCCCTGTGGTGGTATTCTGAATCTTCTCTATTTCCTAGAGCAGTGGTGCTGAACCTTTTTGAAGTCAGGGAGCACTTTTGATCATAAGGAAAATTCGCGGTACACCAAAACTAAAGATTCAAAAAACATACAGAGATAAGTTTTATTAAAAATAAAACTGATTATTTTATAACAGACCAATTAAAAAGTACATTAATTAAAAAAATAAAACTTTTTACGGCAAAATGATTTAGTGTGACACCCAATCTTGTCAGCTTTTACAAATTTTAGCGATATTAGGTCTAATATTTGATATGGCTTCTTTCATTTCTTGCTCCAAATTGATAAGTTTTTCGTGTTTCTTCGTTTTAATATTGGTTAGTGTCGAGAAATCTAGCTCACACAAATATGAGGTTGAAAACTCTAAAATTAAAAAATAAAAAATCAAGATGCACTTATGTTATAAACAGCATACACATAAATTCTGTAATGTCCTGCCGGTCAAACAACTTTGTGACTACAAATTGATTGTAGATCACTTTGTTAATCCGGAATATAAAAAAGAGTTTCCCACACTCACAACACTAGATTAAAAACTAAGGGCTCCCTGTTTGTTCCCCGAATTACAAATTACATCGTAGAGCGAACATTAAATTGCGTTGTTCCAAGATTGTTCAATGATCTCCCACAAACCATCATTAATATGAAAGATCTTCAAATGAAAAAAAAAGAACTGAAGAAATATCTTTAAGATACTTTTGGTGCCTGTTTATAAATAAATTTGTAAATTAATTAATTATGGATAACTTATATAGCGCCATTTTCGTAATAAAATACCTCAAGGGCGCTTAACATGGTGATTCTATTGTTAAGTTAATTTAATTGAAGCTTTTACATTTGTAATTTAATTAAAATAATTTATTTTGTTGTCACGTGCTACGGATTTATTCAAATGATTTAGAGAACAAGTGGGTTTTAAGTTTTTTCCGAAACATTACTTCACTTTCACAGCCTCGCACCTCTGCTGGGAGAGCATTCCATGCTATAGGGCCTGCGACCGCAAATGCGCGTTCACCAAATTTAGTGCGCTGTTTGCGTAGAGGTATAATAACTTTTCCTCTCGCCGTAGACGTAGCTGATCTAAGCGTGAGACGCCTGTCAGCTAGTTCATCTGGAATGCATAGTTCCCTTAGATATTCCGGAGCCGAGTTGTGCAGTGACTTATACATAAGCCAACAGAGTTTGTATTCGACCCTCTGTGGAAAACGTAGCCAGTGTAGTTTCCGAAGTAGTGGAGTGATATGACTGAACTTAGAGATTCCGAAAATAAGTCTCGCTGCGGCATTCAATACAGATTGTAGGCGAGTCATTTTGTTCATTGGTAGACCTGCATAGATACCATACCAAAATATAAATAAAATAAATATAATATAAACCTGTCATAAAAAATTAAAAAATATGTCACACCGAAAAGTCTTTAGACTTAGTGGGTAACAAATTCTTGTATGTATTTTTTTATTTATAAAATAAACGCTGCTCTGCGGCACTGAAACTAAAATCATATCGTAGTATGCCGTCGAAACCGACATTAAACTCATTTTAAGCATTTTGAAGGTTGAATGCTTTCTGCATAACTGCGTCCCTTCTCTTCCGCTACCCCCGTGCTAAACATCAAGTCGATCGGTCGCTCCGTTGAGACGTGAGGTACACACAAACAAACAAATACACTTTCGCATTTATAATATTAGTATAGAACTGCCGACTACGGATTGTACCGTCAAGGCACTTTATGATTTCGTTTTTGAATCGAAGATGTAATAATATTTCCCGCGGAAATTTGATAATAATTGCTCCCCTGCCAAAATATAACGGCGGCATTTCCGTTCGGGTGACAGCGTTTCCGCCATAAATCAAGATGGCGCCCGGCTTCTATAAACAAGTTAACGCGGGAACATCTTGCGGAGAGAATTATTATGGGAATCGCCCGCTAAGCCTCGTCAAAAATGTAAAATCAACAGATAGAGGCATTGAAGAAATGTGGACTTCAAACGTAGGCAGAATGGTGAATGTTACACAGCGTGTAAAGTGGCCTCATAAACGAGCCGATGGCAGGTCGTAAAAAAGCCTCGAGTAAATTGAATCATTGAATACCAAAACATGCACGAATTGGCAGTTCACAACGGAGTCCTGGTCCCGTCCCTGATGTGTGGGAGCGAAGTATGGACTTGGAAAAACAGGGATGAAAGTAGGCTGAATGCTGTCGAAATGCGATCTCTCGGTCGAATGTGTGGTAAAACTATGTACGATAGATGTACAAATGTTGAGATCCGTACATTATGTAAGGCTGAGACAGGCATTATCGACAAAATCAAGAAAGGAGCTCTGCGCTGGTTTGGACGTGCAATACTATAAGAGCTGCATTATATGAATGTATTGGATTCGATAGAAAATGATGACATTGAACTAATTTAACACGTGTGTGTCATCGACCATGGACTATGGACCCTACAAATATTACCAAAAATCCTGTACAAATAAATAAATGGGTAGTAATTATAAGGAATTTAAGAAAATAATCTGTTAGGGATCCATAAAAAACGAATGTCGTTTGTAAATATTGAAAAACAAACTTTTTCGTGCATTAAAAAATAACATCTTCACATTTTTTTATTATCTCGTCGAATGCAACCCTGGTGAAGGATACAAAAAAAAAAACGCTATTAACTTATTTGTACTTAACATATTACAACAGAGATGAAGAACATTTAAGAGAAGGTAATATAGAAGTCTAGGCATCTACAGGGCTTATGACCTGTCATTGGATGGTTTAAGTGGCCACTTTACACACTGTGTAACATTCACCATTCTGCCCATATTTTAACATCTATATTCCTTCAATTCTTTCATCTGTTGATGTTTTTTAAGTTAAAGGGCTGAAACCTTTAATTTATGCGGGTGAGATTCATCTAATTAAATTATTTCACCTACATACTAGGCAACGCTTGAAGATGTTATATTTTCAATTTCTATACTTCTTCATGGACCAGGTGGATTTATTGACAATATTTTTAGTTTGTCCGAATTTTTGTAGACAAGGACTGGATTCAACTCCCTGGGGAGCTGTTAACATTAACATTTGTACTTAATAAATTCAAGTTTTTATGAGCTATAAACCTTCTCGTGGCCTTAACTTTTGTAAAGTAAAAGAACTGAAACCTTTATCATGTTGTGGGCGAGATTCATCCGGCTGAACCAATTCACCTACTGGGCAACGCCAAAAACAGTTTTCAATTTTTTACACTTGTACAGTGTAACAAATTAAAATTATTATAAATTATTCATATTATGAACAACTCCCTAAGTAGAAAATCCAGCCAGTCTGCAAGCATTTGGACATACTCAAAACATTGTTAAATTAACTACCCGGTAAAAAAAGAAGTATAAAAACTTAAATAAGTATAAAAACGGAAAATTGTTTTCAGGCGTTGCCTAGTAGGTGAATTGGTTCAGCCGGATGAGTCTCACCCACGTGATACAGGTTTTAGCTCTTTTACTTCAAAAAAGTCAACAGATGGAAGAGTTGAGGAAATTTGATGTTCAAACATAGGCAGAATGGAAACTTAAAACAAACTTGTTCTCTAAATCATTTGAATAAATCCGTAGCATGTGATGACAAAATAAATGTTTTTAACAATATTTTGAGTTTGTCCAAATTTTTGTAGACAAGGACTGGATTCGAATCCCTGGGGAGCTGTTAATATTAAAATCCACCTGGTCCGCGAAGTATAGAAATTGAAAAAATAATATTTTCAGGCGTTGCCTAGTATGTAGGTGAAATAATTCAATTAGATGAATCTCACCCGCATAAACAAAGGTTTCAGCTCTTTAACTTCACAAACATAAACAGATGAAAGAATTGAAGGAATATAGATGGGCAAATACGGGCGGAATGATGAATGTTTCAGTGTGTAAAGTGGCCACTTAATCCACCCAATGACAGGTCATAAGCCCTGCAAATGCCTAGACTTTCATATTCCCTTCTTAAAAATGTTTTCCCTCTCTGATGCGACAAATTTAAATATTTTACACTCCTTATACCGGTTAGTTTAATCAAGAATGTTTTGAGTATGTCTGAATGTTTGTAGACAGGCTGGATGGGAGGCCCTTGGAGATTTTTATTTCATTTTATTTCATTGGAAAGCCAACCGACATTTCTACATTTATAAGAATCAATTATACCATAAATACATATCATAAAGTCCAATTAGAGGCTTCCACATAATATTGTTATTGTAAATGTTGTCACATAAAAATTATACATATCATAAAATAACTAATCATACAAAACTTATAATATTACTAGAAATGTAAATGAATATTATATATTTATTTTTATCAAACAAAGAAAACATAGATAAACTAACTGTATTACAAAATAAAGCCTTTAGAATCATTTTGAAAAAAAAACAGATACACGAGGGTAAAGTCGATGGTAAATAAAATGAAATTATTAACATATAAACAAAGAATATTTTACAATACAATGATATTTGTTCATAAAATTATAAACTCTAATAAAAAAAACAGAATTTTGGAAAAAACTTGATCGGAACCAGCGTGAACACGATCACAATACTAGAGAAAAGAACAAAATTAGACTTCCATTTAGGAAAAAGGCAAAGTCACAAAATTCAATTTTATTTAAAGCAATTAAAAAGTATTACGAAATGGAAAAAAACATATCAAAATTTAAAATAATGGTCAAGACATATGTGATAAACAATTTATAAATTAAATATATTTGCAATGTTATTATTAGAACACACATAACAACATGTATGATATGTGTGCCCTACTTTAAGATTTAAATAAATAAATAAAATATTGGTCATACAGTTGCACATTATAATATATAATACAACTATAGTTGACCATACAGTGTTCATTTATTATGCGCCTACATACAGAACTGCACATCACCTGCATAATATAGGCTGCGGATTCAAGGCGCAACATCATAACTTTAATTATTTTTGGAAATTTCACTTTTAAAGGAAGTTAAAGATATGTCATTAATATCAATACAATTTAATTTCTGATTACACATATGGCAGGTTCTATTTACAAACGAATTTTGAAAAGATTTAGTTTTACATTTAGAAATTTTAAAAAGAGATTGGTTATTTAGATCTAAATGTGTTGGCAAGGCGCCAGCCAATGATGACAGGCCATAAGCCCCGTAAACACCTAGACTTCCATATTCCCTTCTCAAAAATGTTTCCCCTCTGTTGCAACAAATTTAGATCTGAATAACTCCCCTCCAGCCTGTCTGAAAACATTTGGCCATACTTAAAACATTGTCGAAATAAATTTCAATGTTCCATTCGCAAAAATCTCTGCATTTAAATAATCACCTGCTTAAGTGAAAAAAAAAATTGTTGAGTAATTAAAAATGTTTACCACGTTACAAAACCACCCTAAAAATAATCCATATATTTCCCCTAGTGTTTGGATTATGAGTGAAACAAGTGGGTTGCTAGTCGAGTGCATAATGCTCGTATAAAAGTCATAGGACCATTTTATATGTGTCGTTCAAATTCGCACGACACGATACAATGAGGAATTTCAGCGGTTTAAAAAAATAAATTATTGAGTATCGTTTTACCGACCAAGGATCTTTAATTTCCTGAATCGGTTTCTACCTGTTTTAGTATAACTCCATTCACGGTGATTTCACATTTATATTCCTTAAAATATAGCTTGATTGGAATGACAGCTGTCAAACTGATTTCATTAGTGATGGGAAATTACTGATCACTGATCAAATCGATTTTATCAGTTATTTCATGCAATCATGAAACTCTGTTTCCGAAAATTGATATAAAAAAAGCAAAACAAGCCTATTATAGTGTGTTTAACACAATTATTCACCAAAAAATGAGACATTTATACTTTTTTCATGAACAACATCAAATGAATTATTTTTTTATTCGATCAATTTGTCCCATCTCTAACGTTTTTGCAAAATGATGTAACCTTGTAAGAACGTCGTTAATAATTGGGTTTAGTTTAGTTTTCTTTTAGTTTTAAAGCTGATTTTATATATTAATGTTGATTTATGTTTCCAGAATTGTATTAAAAAAAAAAATAACACGCCAGCTACAAGTGATTTTTCGTGTGTCAATATAAATAACTTCTTTGACGTTACTACAGGGTTATGTCGTCACTTTTTCTGACAACTGTCATTCTAATGACTATAGCCATACGTTCATTTCTGAAGCCTGAGAGATCGCATTTCGACAGCATTCAGCCTACTTTCATCTCTGTTTTTCCGAGTCCATACTACGCTCCCATACATCAGGGTCGGCACCGGGCCTCCACTGTGAACTGATAGTTTTGCCTCTTGCGACAAACATAAAGTAGATACATAGTAATGATATGTATTTATTTATTTCACATAAAACATTTTCTTTTCTATGTGAACACCTCACTGGGCATAACCCGTGTCGAGGCATTATTTTTATTTTATGTTCTAGTACATAATTAATAAATAAATATAATATAATAAATAACACCGTATTGATATAAACATAAAACATGCAATAATAATTCCGAGTTCAAATAGACTAATGTTTTGGTGGGGTAAACATTTCAAGGCAGTTTTCAGGACCCAAAACCAGAAGACATTTTCAGTCAGTCCGGTCAGTAATTGGTCCCCTAGAATACCTGATATACTGTAACTCTATGGCAAATGTCATACAACACTCACTGTGCTATCAGTTTGCAGATGATACGGCAATTGTTGCTATTGGAGACTCACAAATAGACGCGCAGCAAAAACTGCAATCGGGTTTTAATCAAGTTTTAAGATGGTCACATGATGGTTATAGCCTAACAACAAATATAAAAAAAACAAAGGCGTTACACATTACGTCCCCATATAATAGACCAAAAGAAGATTTGTTAATATATGCACACACTCACGAATGCTTGCATATCAATCTACAAGACTGCAAATGCACAAAAATAGATCACGTATCAAAATATAAGTATTTAGGTATTATTATAGATTCCACTTTTAATTGGGAAGAACAGATAAAAACGGTTTGCAATAATCTAAGAGTTTGCCTACTTAACATGTACCATTTAAAACCATACATACCATACCCAGTGCTGAGACTAGTTTACTTGGGGCTAGTTGACCCAATTATTCAACATGGATTAAGAATATGGGGACTAAGTTTTAAATCTTATACGGATAGAGTCTTGAACTTATAGGTACAAATTTTAAAAATTATCGCACCTGTAAAAATAAAGAATGAGGCAAAAGACAACAATAAAATATTGTTTGATTTTGTTAACGTTTTGCCAATTAACAAACAGTGTCAGTATAAGATAATGACAGATCATTTCCTCGATTGCAATTTTAAATTCAAAATAAACCACCAGATCATGACCCGACAAGTATCGGCACAGCAGCTGATGGTACCACGACAGAAAAACTACTATGGTGACAGAACAATGGGTAGTGTAGTACCAAAACTGTACAATTTAATACCAGCTAAAAATCGTGAAGAAAAAAACCTAATTTCATTAAAAAAAATAGTCAAAAAATTATTAAACTATGTACTTACTTATAAATTAAAAAAAAAAATGTAATGTAACCCGCAGACAAGCTTCGGCTTTGCGGGAACAAAAATACAATTATGTATGTTACTTATTTGTTTAACAAATAAATTAAATTTCTGTTTATTTGTATTCAATTTAAAATCAAGAGGTAGAGTGTTGTAAATTTTGGGAGCAAGGTACATGTGACTCCTCTGACCAAACGATGTTGTCATTTTAGGTGTCACAAATAGTTGTCGTTTTTTATCTCGTTGTATTTTATTTACTGCCACCATTTTTATGCGTGTGAACGAGAAGTGCCCTAGCGAACAGTTGCCTGACGTTCAGGACACCTACTCCGAATAAACTTAATATGTATGTATGTGTGTGTACGAGGTCTGTTCAGATTTTTGTGGTTTTGGTGAGCCCGAATGACATTTAAAAAAAATATATTGGTATACGAGGGCGGATTAAAAATGAAGCTACCTAAGTAGGAAAAAAACATTATTTTTTTCAAAAACCATTTATTTCTCAACATAGTCTCCTTTTACTTCGACACACTTAGTAAGACGATATTCCAAAATTTTTAGACCATCTGAATAATACGACTCCGGGAACCTCTCAAAATACGCGTTAGTTTCGGTAATCACTTCTTCGTTTGAGCTGAAACTTTTTCCTGCGAGCCATTTTTTCAAGTTTGGAAACAGGAAAAAGTCACCAGGAGCTAAATCTGGACTATAAGGTGGATGATCAACCGATTCGAAGTGTATTTCACGTAATTTTAGCGTCTTATCTAATTCTGTGTGAACCGGTGCGTTTTCTCGAAGAAAGAGCACTTTTTTCTTCTTTAAATGTGGTCGTTTTTTCTTGATTGCATCATTCAATTGATCCAATAATGCACGATAATGCTTTCCTGTGATTGTGGATCCTTTTCAAGATAATCGATGAGCAATATTTCGAGTGCTTCCCAAAATACAGTGGCCATAACCTTGCCAGCCGATTTCACTGCCTTTGCCTTCTTCGGAGCACTTCCACCAGCTTCCACCGATTTAAATTCAGCAATCCAATATTTCACCATGTAATCTGACGGAGCAGACTCACCGTAATGTTTATCGAGCTTTTCTTCTGTCTCTTTCGCCGTTTTCCCTTTCAAATAATAGTGTTTGATCACTGCACAAAATTCGCTTTTTTCCATTTTTTAAGAAACACAAAAGTTGTTTACTTCAAACGACTACAACAAATAAACAAATCGATGATTTTGGGTGACGTTTTAACAGCTGCCGTTTGACAGATCGCAATTTGGAAAAAATAAATCTTTTTTGTGTTTGTGCTGCCATCTAGCGCTAGGTAGCTTCATTATCAATCCACCCTCGTACATGCCCCGGAAGTATGCTAACATTTTCAGCTGTATTCATGTTTACTTTGTCTGTGGCAGCCGCTAAGGTTTTGACGGTCACTTAAACTAGTCAATGTAGACGCCTAGACTTCTATATTGATCTTCATATTTCCATCTCTGTTGTAATTTGTCGATAAAATAACATAAGCGTAATTTGACCGTGCCGCGAGGATTTGGATGATACGTGCGAGACGGGTCTCGCTGCGCCAGTCGTGTTGGGGTGCATCCGCCGGCATAACACCCCAAAATACCGCTGCACACGGCCGCAGGGGGCGAGGCGGAGATACGCAGGGGTGGCAACTCGTATGGAAATTATAATCAATTTGGTAATAGATTGAGGAAGCTTAGTTTGATAGCGAATACAGAAAAACTGAATGAAGACGGTCAATGGTTTTGTAATGTTCGGGTAACATATGGAATACTTTGGGGCCCAGAAACCCGAAATTTCTTTGCCCGAATTCAGAGTTTGCGGGAGACCCCGTGACCTTCGTAAATTTGACCACATAACCGAGTATCGCACGCAACTACACTGGCTAGGTATCAGGCATAGAAGAAACATTCACATTCTATCACTTCTTCACAATATTTTAAATAAACCCACTTCGCCTGTTTATCTGAGAGAGCTCATCCAACCTCTATCACAACACGGGCTATCTCTTCGTTCTAGTAACGAGAGAACCCTTTTAATACCCTGACATCGCTCTAATTTTCTTGCCTCCTCTTTCACAGTAGTAGCCGCTCGATTGTGGAATAATCTACCCACTAATGTTAGAGACATTTAGAGACGTTCTTTATTTACATTTAAGTCAAGATTGAAATGTCACTATCTAAATATTTCAATTGTTCCTTTATCCTTCTTCATTCCTTCCCATCCCCTCTCCACTCTTCATATATAGTGTTAATTTTTTTATGTATTTATATTTTCTTAATCTTTGTTTTTAATTTTTGTCTAAAATTGTAAGATAAAATATTTTCATATTTTATTAACATAAACGGCAAATCTGCTTTATACAAAAATTTATAATACTAACATGTTTGGATTATTTTTTTTTTTTAAAACATATATTTACTTTTACTCAAGATTTATAAAAAAAAATAGCTTTAAAATCATACAATAATTATATTAAAAAAAATACCCTAAAAATTATACAGCATATTCAGTAGAAAGTTTAAATAATTCAAGAATAAATGTAACAAAAATCATGCCTTTTAGCATGCTTTCCTATTTCGAGATAACTGACACTATCATTAATACTACTCTCGACTCAATGCACAGTAACATAAAGCCAGCTTTCATTGGAGACATCCATCGGTACAGTACTCGATCAAAAAACAATATATATATTGGATCTGTGAAGTCTACGAAGTTTGGTACTAGATCTTTACAATACATAGGTTTCAAGGAATTTAATAAATTGCCACAAAAATTTAAAGTACCTATTTCAAAATATAGAAACAGGACGTGCGAATTGAAGAATTATTTTTTCCAGAAGTACTTTGAATAAATAATGTTAGTTTATCCAGAGAATGCGCATCTTGAACATATATCTTTTAATATTTTACCGTTTTTGCTTGTATATGTAATTTTTAATACTATTTAAATGTTATTTGTGTTTTTTTTAATACTTTTTTTGGCTTGTATACATAATTTCAATACGTTTTTAATAAAAAAAAAATACCTTTTTGGGTGTGCGCATATTTTGTTAATTAAAAAAAATGATTTTATTTTGTACCAGTTCAGTATGTATATATACATACATGTAATTTTTAAACTTTTTCAATTTTCTTTCCCAGATTGCATAATGTAAACATTATTTTGAATTTATTTCCATGCCTAGTATTCTGTTTATTTTTTGTTATTTTTAAGTATTTTTCATACCCTTTTTAATTTGTAGTATATCATAATTTTAATTTTTCTGCTTTTGTAAATAATATTATAGTTTAAAATTTAAAAACGTCTTTAAATAAATTTGTTATCTGTATGTCCCTAAATGAGTTTTTTTTTAAAAAAACTCCTTGGGAATATTGTATATAATTATGTATAATATGTTTTCAATTTAATAAAAAAAAAAATATAAAAAAAAAACCAAATTAAATAATAAAACATTCTACAGTAATACAACAAGAAAATAATAAGTACCGTTTCATACATCTTTATCCTTCTTCTTTCCTTCCCATCCCCTCTCCTCTCTTCATAGTATGGTGTTATTTTTATTTTTTTTGTTTCAATAAAAATAACGAAAAACCACACAGTTATATGAAGTTAGTGGCTTCGAATATATATTTTTAATTAAATATTATTAAGGGATGGTGAGTGTAACCCCTATGCGAAGGTACCCTAATGGCACAAGTACGGGGTAGGGGGATGTAATGAAAGGAAATACGAAGTACACAAACTCACTTATATTTTACATCAAGGAGTTCTCTATTCCATTTTGCATCCTTCGATCCACGTGCACATTGATGCGTATATAAAGGAATTAAAATGCAAAAAAATTAAAAAATATCTATGGCTTGGGGATCTAAAGAGATTTTATCAGATTTTATTTATTTTTTATTTCGAATCTTGAACACACTTGGGCACACTTAAACATATTCTTATTTCAACAATGTTTTAAGTATGTCCAAATGCTTGCAGACTCGCTGGATTTTCTCCCTGGGGTTATTGGGTTTTGGGTCATTAAGTTATTGGGTCCATTTAAATTGTTTTTTTTTAAAATAAATATTTTAGTTTTTTATTGTTTATTATGTTAATTATAATTAGGTTAATTGGATTAATTACGTTTTTTTGTTATTATTATGTTAACTTTGTTAAATAGCTAATCTTGGGCATGTTTCACATTTTGTAAAATTTTTGCACGGGACACCCCAGTGAGAGAACATTATTATGTATAAAAAAAGAATATAAACAATGTAAAAGTATAAATAAATAAAAATAAATTGAGTATGTTCAAACATGGGCAGAATGGTGAATTTTACACAGTGTGTAAAGTGGCCACTTAAACCAGCCAATGACAGGTCATAAGCTCTGTAAATTCCTAGACTCCCATATTCCCTTCTCTAAAATGATTTCCCTTTCTGTGGCAACAAATATTCTTATTTATTTCGACGGCTTACGCCTTTGACAAAGTATGAAAAAATATTGAAAAACAATTCTAATGAACTCTGTAATGTATGGGAGCTAAGTATGGAATTGGCAAAAGGATGATGAAAGTAGGTTAAATGCTGTCGAAATGCGATCCCTCAGGCGAATGTGTGGCAAAACGATGTATGATAGGTGCACAAATGTCGAGATCCGTGAACTGTGTAAGGCTGAGACACGCATTATCGACAGAATCAAGAAAGGGGTGCCGCGTTGGTTCAGACATGTAGAGAGAATGGACAGCGAAAGAACGGCTAAGAATATTTAAAATGCGAATGTTGACGGATGCAGAAATAGATTAAGACCGAGAAAGACGTGGCATGACCAAATCCAACAAGTACTCGAAGATGGACATGTCAAGAGTAGCAATAAGCGGCGTGCGATTTTACTAAGGAGCCTATGTCCACCGATCCGGTCAAGTTTCAAAACATAATAACCTTTTTTAAAAAAAAAAGTACATACCGAATATCCTTGAACGTCCCATACTTCTAATAAATCTCGACAACCACCCGATAGATCTAAACCTGGTTTTTGCAGTCATGTAAAGTGTCCTAAAACAAAGCTACTCGTATTTGTAATAACTTTGAAAAATAAAAATTAGTACGTCAAATTCGTTTCTTACCGAAAACTACCGTATTTCACCAAAATCTGGTAAAATTCCCGTAAAATACCGCGGTAATTTTACCGCCTTGCATCTCTAGTCAAGGGTAGGAATAATCGGTGTACGAGCATCAGAAGATGTATGAATGTAGAGGAAGCGAGATCTGTATGCAAATATAGTGATGTGGCGTTCTATCCTCTCTGCCTACCCCTGCGAGGAAACGGCGTGACGGTTAGTTGTTGTTGTTATTTCATATTTTTTGCCACCGTTTTTTAGAGGTTCGATGCCAGTGGGGAAGTTTTAAAGTTTTAAAAAAATATATATTTGTTGACAGACTATTATTAAATATTTCAATATATTTTTTACTCGACAGTATTTCATAGACCATTATTTAATTAAAATTGTAAAAAAAATACATTGTATTCCTTTTAATATGCATATTTTTGGGAGATCTTTATTATGGATAACTTATAAAGCGCCATTTTCGTAATAAAATACCTCAAGGGCGCTTTACATGGTGATTCTATTGTTAAATTAATTTAATTGAAGCTTTCAAATTTGCAATTTAATTAAAACAATTTATTTTGTTGTCACATGCTACGGATTTACTCAAATGATTTAGAGAACAAGTGGGTTTTAAGTCTTTTCCGAAACATCACTTCACTTTCACAGCCTCGCACCTCTGCTGGGAGAGCATTCCATGCCATAGGGCCTGCGACCGCAAATGCGCGTTCACCAAATTTAGTGCGCTGTTTGCGTAGAGGTATAATAACTTTTACTCTCGCCGTAGACTTAGCTGATCTAAGCGTGAGACGCCTGTCAGCTGGTTCATCTGGAATGCATAGTTCCCTTAGATATTCCGGAGCAGAGTTGTGCAGTGACTTATACATAAGCCAACAGAGTTTGTATTCGACCCTCTGTGGAAAACGTAGCCAGTGTAGCTCCCGAAGTAGTGGAGTGATATGACTGACTTAGAGATTCCGAAAATAAGTCTCGCTGCGGCATTCAATACAGATTGTAGGCGAGTATTTTGTTCATTGGTAGACCTGCGTAGATACCATTACAATAATCGACTCTAGACACTACAAACGCATTTATTAATTGACGGGCGGCATCAACCGGCTAATTTTTGCGTATGCATTTAATTTGTCTCAGCTGGTAGAAGCATGAACTTATCGTTCTACTAATTTGAGCCTCAAGAGATAGGTCAGAATTGAGTAAAACTCCCAGTAGTTTAACGGTGGGTAAAGCGGTACTCCCTACATTGGGTAGAGCCGTATCCTGGATCAAATTCTGTCGTCTGGCTGAAGCCACCCACAGTAACTGGCGTATTGCATAGACTTCGAGGCTTGCTTCCTCATTCCGTTCTGTTTGCCGTCTACTACGCTTTGATTCATTCCCACCTATCTTATTTATCTTGCATATGGGGTTTTGCCAGCAAAAATCAGATCTCGGAAATACAAGTTCTTCAGAACAAATCTCTAAGAAACATTCTTGGACTTAAACGGGATTCCCATGTCAAGGATATCTACCGACAAACAAAGATACTTCCTTCCAAGGGAATGCCACTGCATGACATAACCAATAATATTTTAAATATCATCAACTTTTCTGCTCACTCAAATTTAAAATACACATTTGGTCATGATATTCATAATTACAAAACGCGTTATTCAAGGAATCTTCATGTGTCTAAGTTTCGCTCAACAAAGTTTGGCAGTAGGTCCTTGGAAAATATTGACCATTCCGAATATAATAAACTGCCTGATGAGCTAAGACACGAAAAAGTGAATAAAAAATCCAGAAGTGTCGCAATTAAAAAATATTTCTAAATCTTTTTGATATTGATAATTATTAATGTAGTTTATAAGATGGCGTTTTATGTTTCTTAAACAATAATGTTTTCTTTTTATTTCGGATGTATTAATTTGTATGATATTATGTATTGTCAAAAAAATGTTTTTTCTTATGTACGGTCCCAAATGAGTTTCTAATAACTCCTGGGAGTATAATATGTCATTTTTGTATTATATGTTTAAAAATTATTTTTTTTAAAAGTTGGATTCGTTCCGACGTTTCGGCTAACATTGCAGGAGCCATCTTCACACAGTTTACCCTGAAAATGACTCCAGCAATGCAGAGCCGAAACGCTAGAACGAATCCAACTTAAAAAGGAGTATTTTTCTTATGGAAAAATATGACTGAATATCATTTTTGCAATAAAATTAAATTTCGGGGTTTTCGATTTGTGGCCCCTTTGAATGAGGAAGTTCAGTGGTTTTTTAAAATATTTTTATTTGTTATTAGACTATTAAAAAAAGACAATTTTTTTTTCAATTTTTATATATCGTATTATCAGCGCTACGATTTTTTAAAGTTTTGTATTTCTGAAATAACTCCGCGTGTGACGTCAAAGGTTCATTTCCGCTTATTCTCATTCAGTTCTTCCCATTGGTCCAGAAGCGACAAGCAACCGGACGTCTTCCAAAGCTCTCAGATCATAGGTTGATTCACACGAACCAGTGACGTCATTCAAAGTAGTGCGTTTTCATTAAAATACTTTTTATTATATTTTCCGTACATTTTCAAGAAACTTTGCTTTACAATTTACTGCTCTAATTTTTACCCCAAGCAAGAAAACATTTTTTGTATCCATTTTCCCGTAGGGCTGAAGTTCCTCATTACAGGGGTGGTATCCCGAACCACTCTCGTGGCACGACAAAACTGTTTTTCTTGTGCCACGAGAGTGGTTCAGGATACCACCCCAAAGATGTGTTGTAAAGTTTTTCATTTATATTTGTTATCAAAGACGTCAAACTGCTCATTAAACGCCACGAAATGGCCAAATTGTTACTCACGTGTCATATTTTGATTTACGACTTTGGCCCTTAAAGATCCAAGCCACAGATATTGTACACTACACAACTTTTTAAAAAGTTGTGATCATGGAGAGCGTTTAATTTTAATTTACAAAAAAATATGACACTCTTAGACCTTAAATTGACTTTTCTCAGTACAGTCAATAATGGATTTCGAGAGCTTTATCTCTTCATCTGTCTTCATTGGAGAAACGTAGAACTGAGATGGACCTGGGCTGGTATTCCAAACGAAATTATAGCGCGGTATAGCGCGTTTTTACGTACTAAATATGCATTATAGCGCGCTGTAAACGCGTTCGGAATACCAGCCCTGATGTGCATTTTAAAAATACAGGTAAACGTCGTTTTGCGCCGGTTCGATTTGCGCCGATTTACAATTACGTTGGTTGGTGCCGGCGTGGGATTCCCCGGTCCGGCCGACACCGGACGACAGTAGGCGCCGCGATTTCAATAACACACACTTTTACAAGTTGTTTTATTATATTACCGTGTACGCGAGCAGCCTATTCAAACAAACAAACAAACCATCACGCCGTTTCCCCGTAGGAGTAGGCAGAGAGGATAGAACGCCATATCACTCTATCTTTGCATACAGACCTCGCTTCCTCTACATTCATAAATCTTCTCATGCCGATTATTCCTACTTTTGACATGCCCATCTTCAAGTATTTGATGGACTTGATCGTGCCATGTCTTTCTCGGCCTTCCTCGTTTTCTGCATCCGTCAACATTCGCATCGCAGATCCTTTTAGCCGTTCTTTCGCTGTCCGTTCGCTCTACATGTCCAAACCAACGCGGCGAAAGAACGACGGCGAAAGAACGACGGCGAAAGAACGGCTAAAAGGATCTACGAAGCGAATGTTGATGGATGCAGAAAACGAGGAAGACCGAGAGAGACATGGCAAGATCGAGTCCATCAAATACTCGAAGATGGACATGTCAAGAGTAGGAATAATCGGAGTGCGTGCATGAGAAGATGTATGAATGTAGAGGAAGCGAGTTCTATATGCAAACATAGAGCGATGTGGTGTTCTATCCTCTCTGCCTATCCCTACAGGGAAACGGCGTGACAGTTTGTTTGTTTTATACTAATATTTGACTACCCTTGTTTGTCTTTGTAACATACAGTATTGTGCGAATTAATGGAATAAGAGTAATTTTTGTCATTTTTTATGTATAGCAACACTCATATGTCAATTTGAAAGTAGTTTACTAGCCCTAAAAATTATGACTTACAGTTCAAATCCTTTGGGAGCTCATATTGGTGTTTTTTGGTGTACTATCTGTTATTTTTTTAACATTTTCTCAATAAAGGACTAATTTTTAAAATGCTTGCTTACTAAACAGTGTCTTTGAGTTTGTTTAAATCATGGATATCACGCCGAGGAAAAGGGAAAATATTATAACCTTAAGTAAACACACATCAATGACTCGGAAGGAGATTGCAAATTAATGTTTTGTGAGTCGGGGAGCAGTCAGCAAGATTATTAAGCAGAAAAGAGAAACAGGGTCAGTTGAAGTAAAGATAATTGGGAAATATGGAAGAAACCGGAAAACTGGAGTCCGAAATAAAATATATTTTATCAGAAATATTAAGTTAAACCCCAGAAAAACAAGTTACGAACTTCAACGAGATTTGGCAGCCACTGGGGTGATTATACATGACTCAACAGTATGAAGAAGACTCATTAAATCTGGAAGAAAATCAATTCGACCACAGAAGAAACAACTCCTGAAGGCACGTATGCTGAAGCAAAGACTCATTTGGGCTAGAAAATATACCAAATGGACTGTAGAAGATTGGAGGAAGGTGCTGTTTTCAGATGAGACCCACTTTCTCGTGCCGGGATATCGCGCAAAATTTGTTAGAAAAGGTGAGGATAAAAAACTTACTGTGGCTCATATTGACCACACGGTGAAATATCCTGTGAAGATGTTTTGGGGCTGCTTTTTGTATACGGGGACCGGATCTTTGATACCAAAAGAAGGAATGATGAATAGTCTAAAGTATAAAGCTCGATTGGAGCAGCACTCGAGAACAGAACTGAGTAAATGTTGTCCTAATGGTGGGGCTGTATTTCAACAGGACTCGGATCCTTGTCACGTATCGAATTGTATGCTTAAGTATTTCAATGATAAAAAGATAACTCTTTTAGACTGGCCTGAAAATTCGCCTGACCTTAACCATATAGAAAATTTGTTGGAGACTTGTAAATCTAGGATATAAAAACTGGACTGCACCACCGAGATAAAGATGATAGAAGCTGTTATTCAAATGTGGTTTCGAGAGAAGAAAATTGCCGAAGTTTGATTGATTCCAAGCCTAAACGTGTTCAGGCTGTTATAAAAGCAAAAGGAGAACATACATCCTATTAAATAAAAAATATTTTATGATTGTACGTCACCCGTAACTCAAAATATAAATAAAAAACGTACTTTATGATTACAAGGAATGTTTTTCCATTCATTCGCACAATCTTCTTCTTCTTTTTTGCAGCCTTATTCTCTCCACTGCTAGATAAAGGCCTCTTCCAAACGTCTCCATTCCTTCCTATCACCCGCTTTCATCATCTACGTTTTACCGGCAATAGAGGCAATGTCGTCGACTCATCTTTTCTGTGGCCTTCCAACACTTCTTTTGTTTGCCCACGGTCTCCACTTTATTATTCTGGGAGTCCACCTGCCATCATTTTGTCTCGCCAAGTGTCCTGCCCACTGCCATTTCAATTTCGCTGCACGATCCATGATATCCACGACTCCGGTTCGGCGCCTTATTTTTTCATTTCTTATTCTGTCTCATAAACATACACTGAGCATCTGTCTTTCCATGGATCGTTGCGTGCATTTTAATTTCTGGCTACTTTTTTGTGTTATAGACATGGTATTTAGTCAATATGTTGTCACCGGCAATATGGACGGTTCATATACTTGTCTTTTCAAGCATATAGGGACTTATAAGACTATTAAGTTTGCCCAATACTGTAATTTAATAGTTCGCACAGTACTTAAGTTTAATTTTATTTTCGTTCAGTTTCTAGTATACATATTTCTTGATGTAACTGTTGTAATGAGGAAGTTCAGTGGTTTTTGTTATATTTTTTATTTGTTAATAGACTATTAAACTAAGCCAAAAAAATTTTTTTTTCATTTTTATATATCGTATTATCAGCGCAACGATTTTTTAAAGTTTTGTATTTTTGAAATAACTCCGCGTGTGACGTCAGAGGTTCATTTCCGTTTATTCTCATTCAGTTCTTCCCATTGGTCCAAAAACGACAAGCAGGGAAATCTTCCATAGCTCTCAGATCATAGGTTGATTCATATGAACCAGTGACGTCATTCTAAGTAGTGCGTTTTTACTGAAATATTTTTTATTATTTTTTCCGTACATTTTCAAGAAACTTTATTGTACAATTCAATGCTTTAATTTTTACCCCGCGCAAGAAAACTTTTTTTGTATCCAATTTACCGTAGGGCTGAAGTTCCTCATTGGCTTAGACTGTATATACATAAAAAAAATAACTACGAAAATCGTTTTATCGTATTTTAAACAATTTAAATTAGATCGACAGAACAATCGGTGTTTATCGACGCAGACAAAACAAATGCTGCACTTCCTCAATCAATCATAGATTTAATAAGGCCGCTAAGCATTGAATATAAATTGGAAATTATCGCCAAGCATTTTGACTATGTCTTTTATCGTAAGGGGTGCATTTTAAGTGGTGTAGTTATTTGGCAAAATTGGCTACACACACTCAATAAACTATATATATGTTAGGCCAGGGGTCTTCTAACTACAGCCTTGGACGGTTCGTGATTAAAAATTATAAAAACAAAATTACCTCCAAGTCTTCTGTGGCTGTGATGTCACACTTGTATACATCTTTTTTATTATTATATTTTAAAAATTCATACAGCGTCATCTTTTGTGTAAATCGCCTCTAGGACGCTATACAATAAATAAATATCCCAGCACGTCTTGCATCTACAGAGCGCATGGACGATAAGAAATCTAGCTAAATAAATAGAAAATGAAAAACTTAATGAAGTCACTGAAATTAAATATTTAGGTGTAATGTTGGATTCAAAACTTACATTTCACCAAAACGCTAAGATGGTAATAAATAAGATTGCAAAAAAAATATCAATTTTGGGAAGGATCAGAAGATTTATTGATAAGGACTCCTGCAAAACTATTTACAAAGCAATTATTGAACCACACGTTAACTACTGTAGTAGCATTTTATTTTTATCAAACAAAGAAAACATAGATAAACTAACTGTATTACAAAATAAAGCCTTTAGAATCATTTTGAAAAAAAACAGATATACGAGGGTAAAGTCGATGGTAAATGAAATGAAATTATTAACACATAAACAAAGAATATTTTACAATACAATGATATTTGTTCATAAAATTATAAACTCTAATAAAAAAACAGAATTTTGGAAAAAAATTGATCGGAACCAGCATGAACACGATCACAATACTAGAGAAAAGAACAAAATTAGACTTCCATTTAGGAAAAAGGCAAAGTCACAAAATTCAATTTTATTTAAAGCAATTAAAAAGTATTACGAAATGGAAAAAAATATTTATGAAGAAAAAAACATATCAAAATTTAAAATAATGGTCAAGACATATGTGATAAACAATTTATAAATTAAATATATTTTCAATGTTATTATTAGAACACACATAACAATATGTATGATATGTGTGCCCTACTTTAAGATTTAAATAAGAAATAAGAAATATTTAAAGCATTAACTTTGTTGTCTAACATTTTACTAAATGTTATTAAATATTTGTACATAACGACTTACCGACTTTTCTATGTGTACCGGTTTCGAGACATACGCGTCTCTTCGGGACACCTGACTCATTAAATTAAATTATGACACTTAACTCATGCCCAAACGATCTGTCATGCCCAGCGAGAATTAAGTCGTTCTTTAACCGCCAGCCGGGGTTTGACGCGAGGTTCACATTTAACTCGAAACCGAAATGCCTGACAATTGTGTCGTTTTCACGCTTTCGCGTGTAAAAACCGTTCGGATTAACGTAAAAAAGATGGAGGAACTTTTCATTGGTAAGTAGGTACCTAGGTACTTGTTTATGGTTGAATTCCAAAACATAAAATAATTCATTTTCAAATATGGAATTCTTTTGGCAAATGTCAAACTCCGCTCTTCTCACCAACAGGGGTGCACTTTGTGTAGGAATACGATTTTCAAAAATGTATTGAATGTCGTTAATATTATTTCAGCATTACCAAAAATTATAAGGAATTTTAGGAAAGAATCTGATCGGGATCCATGAAAAACAAACGTTGTATATTAACATTAAAATGCAAACTTTTTTAAGCACAAAAAATAACATCCTCCCAATTTTTCAGTATATGCATTCTCGTAGAATGCAGCCCCGGTAGGTCCACGAATAAAACATTTACGCTCTACCTTTTTTCTATTTATCAGATGGAAGATTTTAAAAGCTATAAACATGCCAAGGCAAAGCTCGTCATTTGGCAAAAAACCCCGCATAAATCGGTCCAGTAGTTGCCTTTTATGTATGTAATTTATTTATATATACACCCAATGACATTTTAAGGACATATCTAAACATAGAAAATTATTATAAAGGAAAGTAGATAGACACAATGGCGTATAGTAGACTTGGTGGGAGTGGAAGCGGGAGAGAGGTGTTTATAGTTTAATTTGATTCAGTGATCGTTTGAAAGAAGACAACTTTTTATCAAAGAAATCAAGACTGGTATGTTTGTTGGCAGACCTAAGAATTCTGGGCATAGGGGAATGAAAACCATAGTTAGTTCTATGGTTATCGGTATGAAAGAGTAAGTTTTGTCTGAGGTTTCTAGTTGGGATATTAAATTTTATCGAGCTCAGTAGTTCAGGCGTATCAAAGAGTGAGTTGAGAATTTTAAATAGGACTAGAAGGTTGGATTTATTTCGACGGTCTAGAAGAGAAGATATATTGAAGTTAGTTTATACGTATATTGTTCTCTGGATAAGCCGAACCTCCAGCCTATCTTTCTTAAAAACCGATGTTGAACTGATTCAATATTCTTGATGTGAACATTATAATACGGAGACCAGATAACAGAGGAATACTCTAGGTGCGGGCGAACTAGGGAACAGAAGAGAGCTTTAAGGGTATTGATATATTTGAAGTCAGTTGTGCTTCTGTTAATAAATCCGAATCTTAAGGATTTATTGATAACATGTTCAATATGAATTGTAAAAGGAAGTTAAGTGTCGAGTATAATACCCAAATCTCGTATACTAGACACAGATGATAATCTTTCATCGTTCAGTGAGTAGTCGTAGATGATTGGATTTTCCTGACGAAAAAATCTCATAACCTTGCACTTACTTAAGTTGAGATGTAGATTATTGGATGAGCACCAGGTGATAAAAGACAGTAAATCAGATTGCAATAGTGAAAAATCGGAAGGGCTGTCAATCTGTTTGAGAATCTTAGTGTCGTCAGCAAACACCCAAATTGATGAAGTAAGAAAAGCATTTATTAGATCATTGATGAATAGATTGAATAGCAAAGGAGCCAGGTGAACACCCTGTGGTACGCCGAAGATACATTAATACTGTTTGAGATGGATATATGAAGTATATAGACACATACTTGTGTACAATATTTTGAGTTTGTCCAAATTTTTGTAGACAAGGACTGGATTCAACTCCCCGGGGAGCTGTTTATATTAACATATTACAACAGAGATGAAGAACATTTAAGAGAAGGTAATATAGAAGTCCAGGCATCTACAGGGCTAAGACCTGTCAATTTATTGTGGATTTTATTGTGGATAACTTATATAGCGCCATTTTCGTAATAAAATACCTCAAGGGCGCTTTACATGGTGATTCTATTGTTAAGTTAATTTAATTGAAGCTTTTAAATTTGTAATTTAATAAAAATAATTTATTTTGTTGTCACGTGCTACGGATTTATTCAAATGATTTAGAGAACAAGTGGGTTTTAAGTTTGGCTGGTTTAAGTGGCCACTTTACACACTGTGTAACATTCACCATTCTGCCTATATTTGAACATCTATATTCCTTCAATTCTTTCATCTGTTGATGTTTGTGAAGTTAAAGAGCTGAAACCTTTATTTATGCGGGTGAGATTCATCTAATTGAATTATTTCACCTACATACTAGGCAACGCCTAAAAATATTATTTTTTCAATTTCTATACTTCTTCATGGACCAGGTAATTTATCAACAATATTTTGAGTTTGTCCAAATTTTTGTAGACAAGGACTGGATTCAACTCCCCGGGGAGCTGTTTATATTGACATATTACAACAGAGATGAAGGTTTCAGCTCTTTAACTTCACAAACATCAACAGATGAAAGAATTGAAGGAATATAGATGTTCAAATATAAGCAGAATGGCGAATGTTACACAGTGTGTAAAGTGGCCACTTAAACCAGCCATTGACAGGTCATAAGCCCTGTAGATGCCTGGACTTCTATATTACCTTCTCTTAAATGTTCTTCATCTCTGTTGTAATATGTTAACATACTTGTGTATCTTTTGATTTATTTGATACTGTTGGTATTCCGAAAAAATGAAATAAAATTAAACAAATAATTAAGATCCCTGATTCAGTGGATAAGTCTGTTGGTCTTCGTCTGATGTGGCGAGAGCGCCCCCTTAACCTACAGAAGAATCGATAGCAGTATTGATTAGATTAGACAGTGCAGTCTGTGGGCTAGACGGGGTAGCAATGCCAAAAGGGGGCCATAATGTAAGGGCGACTTATTTTAGCAAAATTTTGAAAGTGCCCGACTTTCCAAAAAAAATAATTACCATATTGTGTAAGTAGCTCAATCGCAAATAACTATCGACGTGCTAAAAAGCGACGTGATAACAATTTCTCACAATGGCTGTTTATCGTATTCGCGATCATAATTGAACATCCGTGAACACCTAATACTAAATGTCAAAATATTTACGTTTCGCGACGTATAATCCTGCTGCGCAATCACATATTTGAATTTCACCGGTGTAAGTATGGAAAATATTCCAAAACTGATATTTTATTTATTATTTATCAACATTATTTTTTTTTGGTATGTGTATTTTTGTACATACACAAATCTGGATTTCTCCCGAGGGGGAGTAGGTATATATTTTTTATCAATATTCCTACAGAGATGAGGTAGAATTTTTTTTCAAATTCAGGATTATCGATATTCGAGCGTTTACAGGGCTTATGACCTGTCATTGGCTGGGTTGAGTGGCCACTTTACGTTTTTAACAACATTCCCCATTCCGCTTATTAGCGAATATCGACATTGGTATCATTTTGATTCTTGTATATATCTTATTAAATGAGAAAGCATTCACTAGCGTGTTGGAGCACCATCTATGTATTGATATTGAAGTTAAGTATTTTTAATTAGCATATTACTTTATTTTATGTATTTAAGACTCTTCCGAGTTAAATTAAGTACTAGTAATCGCCTGTCGAAATGTCGATATTCGCTAATAAGCGGAATGGGGAATGTTGTTAAAAACGTAAAGTGGCCACTCAACCCAGCCAATGACAGGTCATAAGCCCTGTAAACGCTCGAATATCGATAATCCTGAATTTGAAAAAATTCTACCTCATCTCTGTAGGAATATTGATAAAAAATATATTATTTATCACGCTATTCATTGCATTTAGCCGGCGGTCGACAAGCCAAATGTCAAGAAAAGCAGTCGCCATAGTAATTGTAATTTAATTTTCACTTTTTTGTATTAGATACTCCTTACTATTTTGCAAATGGAATATATTGTATTATTTTTTAAAGTAAACGCCGATTTTTCGCCAGTGAACTGTATTTATTTACGAGGAAACCAAAAAACAAACCGACACGAGCGTTGACTTAGAGATTACACATGCGTTGGCTTATGACTGCGATAACTTTGACATGTTCATTACTTATTTAAATTTATTGCAACACAGAGGGAAAACATTTTACCGTCATGGTGAAGGTATGATGCTCACATTCGTCTAAGAGATCGCATTTCAAGCGCGTTCACTCGGCTTTCATCCTTCCTCTGCCAGTTCCATGTTTCACTTCCATACATAAGTGTCGGGACTGAAACTCCGTTGTGCACTGCCAGTCTACGCTAACTTCGATTGACATATTTTTCTTAGAAATTACTGTGCTTAGTGCTCCGTTCATCTTGTTGCCCGCATTCACTCTCCTTTCAACATCTTTTTCTACTTTTCCATCTCATGAACACATGCTTCCCAGATACACAAATTCTTCTACTTGCTCGAGACATTCGTTGTTTACATTTATTATGCAGTCAGTAACCTCACTTCCCCTTCCAAATACCATCACTTTTGACTTACTTTCGTTCATCGCCAGTTCGCTCTCCGGGCATACATCATACATTCTAGAGACTATTTGCTGCAAATCATCCTAGCTGCTTGCTAACATTCCCTTCTGAAAAATGTTTTCCTCTCTGTTGCAACAAATTTAAATACGAACAACTCCCTAGGGAGGAAATCCAGCCAGTCTGCAAGCATTTGGACACACTCAAACAGAAAAAAACACCGTTACTCTAAAGCTAGGGTTTCCTAGGACAGCGGTGCCCGTATTTTAACGGCCGTAGTGAACGGTGATGCGGTGGACAGCCGTCGTAACGGTGACTAGTGTGGTTTCCTAGGAAAACGGTGTTATTAACACCATTTAACACCGTTTCCCTAGGAAACCACTCTCTAGTCGACATTATGACGGCTGTCCACCGCATCACCGTTCACTACGGCCGTTAAGATGCGGGCACCGCTGTCCTAGGAAACCCTAGCTTTAGAGTAACGGTGTTTTTTTCTGTTTGAGTGTGTCCAAATGCTTGCAGACTGGCTGGATTTCCTCCCTAGGGAGTTGTTCGTATATAAATTTGTTGCAACAGAGAGGGAAAACATTTTTCAGAAGGGAATGTTAGCTAGCAGCAAGGATGATTTGCAGCAAATAGTCTCTAGAATGTATGATGTATGCCTCGCCGGCCACCGCTGCCTAATGGCCCAATAAAAGGAAGGCGATTAAAAATCACACCGATTACGCTCAGGTACTCGGGGAATTAGGTCGAAGGGCACATTTACATTCTGGCTACGGGTCACGCTATTTCGCGACAGGGGTACAGAGGATAGAACGCCACATTTAGGAAACACGTTTTACCGGTAACGTTTGAAGAAGCAAAATATCGCCAAATACGTATTCCGACTTTATTTTCATATTTTATTTTGTAATTAAAAATTATGGTTATGTTTGAACGACCTGAATTTAGTGCTTTATCTGTTTAGTTTTTTATTGCTTACTTTTTAGCATGACACTTAACAAATGAACTATTTCGCTCAATGCAAATTATTGGTAAAAATTTAAGTTGCTAGAATATCACTCTTCCATGCGCTTTGTAGATGCAAGACGATCAGTAATCTAGCTTCAATTGGTAAATGTTATCAACTATTTTTTATACATATTTTTTTTTAAGAAATATTTGCGTTCTTATGATTTACCCAAATATTTAAGTCTAGGCATTTGCAGGGCTTATGACCTGTCATTGGCTGATTTGAGTGGCCACTTTTTTAAATATTTTTTTTTATGATTTACTTAAATATTTTATTTTGAGGGACAATTTTCAACGAGTTGTAAATAACTCACTATTAGAAAATGGAATCAAGTTAAGGTAGAGTGGGATTCGAACCACAGACCTTTGGTCCGTGAGTCCGAGACACTAGCCACAGGACCACAACCCGATTTTTATTAAATTTCCAAATTGAGTAAATGGGGTCTAGAATTACAACCGTCTATGCGCTCAGTAGCTGCAAGACTTTTTGTAATAAAACTTCTATTTACTTATAGAAATTTGTTTTTTATTTAATTTTTTTTTAAATACTCGTATCACAAACTTTAAACTTCATTGTCAAATTAAAAATGTAAATAGGGGCTAGATTTCTTATTGTCTATGCGCTCTGTAGCTGCAAGGCGTGCTGTAATCTAGCTCCTATATACCATAATTGGAGACGAGGAACTAGAATCCTAACAGTCCATGCGCTCTGTAGCTGCAATACGTGCTGGGATATTTATTTATTGTACAGCGCCCTTGAGGTGATTTTCACAAAAACGGCGCTGTATAAATTATCCAAATATATTTATATTAGAATCTTTCAGTCCGGGGTTCTGTTTTATTTTTACAGAAACAGACAGTTAACAATAATATAATTACATAAAAATATAATATTTAAAGACAGACCAGCGAAGTTTCTAAATAAAAAGCAAGCATATTAAATTGTGGTACAACAAAAGGGTGTGTTTAAGTGTATTTGTGTGGGAATAAGTGTTCAGTAGCTCAATCACAAATAACTATCGACGTGCTTAAAAACATGCTAAGCATTCGAGCAATCACAATGATCAATAAAAAACATGCTTAAGTTATCGCAGTCATAAATCAACGCGTGTGTAATCTCTAAGTCAGCGCTAGTGTCGGTTTGTTTTTTGTTTTCCTCGTAAATAAATACAGTTCATTGGCGAAAAATCGGTGTTTACTATAAATAATAATACAATATATTGCATTTGCGAAATAGTAAGGAGTATCTAATACAAAAAAGTGAAAATTAAACTACAATTACTATGGCGACAGCTTTTCTTGACATTTGGCTTGCCAACCGCCGGCTAAATGCAATAAAAAGCGTGATAAATAATAAATTAATTAATAAAAGTAGCAATTTTGGAATATTTTCCATATTTACACCGGTGAAATTCAAATATGTGATTGCACAGCAGGATTATACGTCGCAAAACGTAAATATTTTGACATTTAATATTATGTGTTCACGGATGTTCTGTTGTGATCGCGAATACGATAAACAACCATGGTGAGAAATTGTTATCACGTCGCTTATAAGCACGTCGATAGTTATTTGTGATTGAGCTACAGGGCTAAATTATATTAACATATTACAACAGAGATGTAGGAACATTTGGATTTTTCATTGGTGGATGATAAATCCACCTGGTCCAAGAAGAAGTATAAAAATTTAAGAATATTTTCAGGCGTTGCTTAGTATGTAGGTAAAATAATACAATAAGATGAATCTCACTAGCAACAATAAAGGTTTCAGATATTTAACTTCACAAACGTCAACAGATGAAAGGATTGAAGGAATGTTCAAATAAAGGCAGAATGGTGAATGTTACACAGTGCGTACAGTGGCCACTTAAACCAGCCAATGACGGGTCATAAGCCCTGTGTATGCCCAGATTTCTATATTCCCTTCTCTAAAATGATCTTCATCTCTGTTGCATATGTTAATATTAACAGCTCCCTGAGGGGTTAAATCTAGTCCTTGTCTACAAAAATGTGGACAAACTCAAATTAAAAAAAATTGTTGATAAATTAAGTTTATTTTTAAAAATTATGGAAAACAAATTATTAAACAGTATGTCTCCGTGTTTTTTTTTAAGTCTGAAATTAAGACAATTCAAATAAAGGCAGAATGGTGAATGTTACTCAGTGTGTAAAGAGGCCACTTAAACCAGCCAATGACGGGTCATAAGCCCTGTGTATGCCCAGACTTCTATATTCCCTTTTCTAAAATTTTCTTTATCTCTGTTATAATATGTTAATACTTACTTACCCCAGGGTGTTGAATCCAGTCCTTGCATACAAATCTTTGGACAAACTCAAAATATTGTTGATAAATCCACCTGGTCCATGAAGAAGTATAGAAATTGAAAAAAAACTTTTTTGGCGTTGCCTAGTATGTAGGTGAAATAATTCAACTAGATGAATCTCACCCGCATAAAGAAAGGTTTCAGCTCTTTAACTTCACAAACATCAACAGATGATATGGGCAGAATGGTGAATGTTACTCAGTGTGTAAAGTGGCCACTTAAACCTTTAATGGATTGCTAAAAATCTTAGAAAGGAAGCTGAGGAATATGTTTCATATATCAGAATATAATTTTAATTTCTTGAAAATCCTCTCTCAAAGGCCAGCGGAGTGGCTAAATCCATAAATAAAAAGGAAATTATATTGAATGTATAAATATTTTATTTTGTAAACTATGTATTTGTCATAGAATTAAGAATATTCCAGAAAGCGCATACGAGCATCAAACAGAAGGCAACTAAACTACTAAAAAATGAGTAGTTTTACGTTTTGACCCATTAGTTTCTTTGTAGACGTCGCTCAGTACGATTTGATTTGAATTCAACTATGCCGTGTTGTGTCCTTTTAAAGTTTAGAAATACTGCTAGGATCTTAAAGAAACGGGATGCAATCACATTTCATCTGTAATTTGCAAATGAGTATGAATATAACAAATGCATTACTTAAAAATTGAATTATTTTTCCATCTGTCAGATTTTCGAAGAAACAAAATGGAAATCTCGTTAGTGTTGCCTGGGTAGTAAATTTTTTTACCCTACTTTGCTCATCTAATGAAAGAACTAATGAAAATTAGACCTCGGATTAAACAACGACGTGGTTCAATCCGAATAATAATTATCTTTAAAACATCAAATATTATTTAACATGATATAAAAATATCCGTTTTATGTAAAATTAAATTTGTTTTAAGTTTTAAATTCAAAGTTCATCAATTCAATTAGTCTTATTAAATGACCCTTTACTTATCTACTCTGTTGTGTCAATCAATGTTTCCGAGTGCACAATAAAATTTTAGAGAAATGAACAAATTGTTTTTTTTTTTTTACCTTACATTTGTATTATGATTATATATTTTCCCATCTGGCAACATTACGCGGCGACTTTACGAATGCGCGCGGCGAAAGTGCGGGGATTTTTGGACACAGTCCGATGTAGTCAAACATGATTCTACGCTCCTTCTGGACTATTCTTAATTCTATGGTATTCGTTTTATATATTGGGTTAAATAAAAATAAACCAGCCAATGACAAGTCATAAGCCCTGTAGATACCTAGACTTCTATATTATCTTCACTAAAATGTTCTTCATCTCTGTTGTAATATGTTAAAAAAGTTTTTTTTAAAACATGCTACCGGTGGGTCATAGATACCCCCTTTGGCCCGGAAAGGTTAATCCTGTGGGCGGACTTATATCAAAAATGAAAATATTTTTTAACCAATATATAATACGATTATTGCTCTGTGGAAACACTTTTCAGTCATTTAAATTTGTTGTTTTAATGCCTACATACAAAGGATACCAAAATAATGGATGTAATATGATAATCTACTCACAACAATAAGTAAATGATAATTATGTTTCGTGCGTTTTAAGTTCCAAGCCAAATAAACATTCGATTTTGAGTTGAATACGTCGCTGTGTGTATTGTTTATTGTGTAACAAGAAATAAACGAATGTTGGACGGTTTCGTATGTCCAGAGCGAGGCAGCCCTTTAAATACAACGTCTATTGAGTGAGATTATAAATGGGATCATTGTGTCTCGCAGATAAGATTGCGACACAAGTTCGAATTGTATTTTACATGTCGCGGAGTCTCCGTGTCAGCACAGATGACCCGCGGTCCGCTCCGAAAGTTAAATCTCGAAATAATACAGCGTTCAAGAGGAAGAAAGATTACCTTGGTAATATGTAAACAAGACGAGCAGCTGCCACAATATCCATTTTCTCAGGCGAAATCCGCGCACACCGGTCCGTAGCATCGTGCCGCACTAAGATAGCACTCTAATGTCGGGATTTTATTTCATTTTTGCACATTTTTAGCGATATTTCATTCACTATTCGCACTTCTGTCAGAAAACACAACGCGAGTCCGCCAAACGCACCACCATGATCAACCAGAGATAACTTCCGAGTTGTACCAAACGCGCCACAGATGGCGGGCGCGGCGCTTACGAATTCCAATCACCGCCGTGAAGTTGGCCGCGTTGTGTTCCAACTCTCAAAAAAGACGCAGATGGCTCAACTTTTACTGGGGTATATTGCAAAACATATTAGGGTGGCGATTATAATTTTGCGTGGGTATTATTTGACTGAATCGTTGATCTGTGTTAATTTTTGTGAGGAACGAAAAAATGCGTTTGCGCGATGATGGCAGATGCGGAAAATAACAGTATGCGGCCAAACAAACTACAGCAGACAAAAATCCTACCTTTGGGAAATCAGAAAAAGGGGTCAGGGCCAGGAATCCGGGTGCTATCTTTAAGTATTGGTTTTTGGGTATGTTTACCTTTTTCGGTGAACACAGCACTTTCATTATAGTTGTTCGGGAAATATATATATGAATGTGGCGGCGTGGCAGTCAGAAAATGTAAACGTGTGCGGATGCGGGCAGATGATTAAAAGACAAGCGGATGCGGGCAGATAAAATTATGAACATGCTGTTGTTGATAAAACAAATTATAAAGAAGAAAAAATGTAATAGTTGATGTTGGTTGCTATCTATACGAAAAATTGTTCTCATAGTAACCGTGGCTACCCATGGCCATAGAGACGAGGAGAATAAACAAACATTGAAAGTTGGGAGATTACAGGATAGGTAGGATAGGTGGACCCTTATCTATTGGTGGTCCATCCAGCCACACACCACTCAATCCCACCAATCACTCGCACAACCACATATGAAAAATAGGATAATGATTTTTTAATTTTGTCAATAACGTCTACAAGGTATCTTGGATCCTTTGTTAAATAATTTATTCACCTTACAAACTACACGGGACTGTTGTCTGAATAGTTAAGTGCTATGGAAAATGGACATAAACAAGTTTTCTTACGCGCGGTAAAAATTGAAGCATTCAATTAAACGTCGAAGTTTTTCCAAAATGCAATTACATTCTAATAAAGATAATCTGCCTTTAATAGTTTTTTGGTACTACGGAGCTCTACTTCTAAATGTCAGCACAACTCATCGATGACAACTAATGGCGTCACAGGTGGAATAAATTCAAAATTTCAAAACCTAAAAAAACAGCGCTTATAATGCGATACATTTAGTATTTTTGGCTTTGTTTGATAGTCTATTTCAGCTCTTTAACTTCACAAACATCAACAGATGAAATAATTGAGGGAATATAGATGTTCAACTATGGGCAGAACGGTAAATGTTATTAAGAGTGTAAGTATAAAGTAGCCACTTAAACCAGCCAATGACTGGTCATAAGCCCTGTAGATGCCTAGACTTCTATGTTAGATTCTCTAAAATGTTCTTTATTTCTGTTTATTTAATATTAACAGCTCCCCAGGGTATTGAATCCAGTCCTTGTCTTCAAAAATTTGGACAAACTCAAAATATTGTTACTAATATATATGTATTTTTTAAACTTTTTGTACACAAAGTTTATTGTTTAAAGGCGGGTTTATTGCCAAATGGCAATTTCTTCCAACCAATAATATTATGTGTTCCAACAAAACATGATTGATAATTTTTGCTTATTCGAACAAAAAATAAAAAATATTAGACTGTTAAGTTGTCTCTCCTAATGTTTATGTTTACAAATTGGTACGCCCGCTGTTCATGTTGTTGAAAATGGTGCCGTGAGCTTGTTGAGATGTCAAAATTTATATTATTTTTATTAATTTGAACAGTTTGTGACGTAAATATAAATCCGTCACAAGTGGAAATTCAAAATGGATCTTATTTATGCTATGTATAGGAAGCCCTTGAAATGCGTTCCTCCCAGCTTGGAATGGTGAGTGATTTTTAGGTTAATGGTTAAACAGTAGTTTTAAATTACCGATGTTGGATATTCATAATTATATATATAGTCCTGACGACGGGCAGTAATCTTGAAATCGGTCGAAATAGCTCTTAATTAACACGTTCGCGGACATTTTTCTCGCAGGATCCACTCAGATGGACATATCATAATTTTCTTATTTTTCTGAATAGATACATTTAAATCTATGCAATGTCTCGCAGCAGTCTCCTGCAATGCTCTGTTCCCTTAGACAAAATCCAAACTTGTACACTTCTCCTAAAAATAGCTTTCATTTTGGAGAACTTAATATGTTCATCCGGGACATTGGACACTCTCATGGCCACAAAAGATAAATTTCTCTGTGCTTTGCACACATACGACTTTTAGTCGTACGTGTTTTTTTATATTTTATATTTTTATTTATTTTATGTAATACAAATTGCACAATTTTATCATGGCATAATTATATTACACATTTACATATTACATTTTATTACATATTTTATTTGTACGAAATATTCCCAATCAGCAAAAGTGCTAATAAATAACACAATAGTTTAAATAAAAATTCAATAAAATAACATCATTTATTCCAGCTTATTTTTTCATACAAATAAGTATACTATATTTTGAATGTCTTAACCCCAGTGCAGGTATTTTCTCCTAAATTAAACTTGCAGATTACACAAATTATTTGAAGATTCTTGATTCGGAAAACAGTATTTCAAACATTACTTCTTAAGGGCTATTTTTCTTTGAGATGGTACTTTTGACATAAGACCATAATTACTTTCATGCGTCATATTGCAGCACATATGGCGCTCGACGCGGTCGTTTTTAGCACTTTTAATTTCTAAAACAATTCGGCCAGTTGACATTTCAATTGAATACCTAATATCGACTGAATTCATAGTGCTATTATTTATTTTTTAATGAGTTACTTATGTATGTATGTTATGTAAGTAATGGATAATATAATATAATTTATCACGAAGTTACGTCGTTTGAGTTGATTTCATGGATGAGAGTTGTTGTATCACACAAAACCACAGAAAAATATAAATTTATAGTAAATATTACTTACATTATGTACCTGCTATTTAGGTACAAATATATGATATTTTTTATAGCTTACCTGTAAATAAAATCACCATTCGCCACTGTATATAGTAGACTCAGTGGGAGTGGAAGCGGGAGAGAGGTGTTTTTAATTGAATTTGATTCAGTGATCGTTTGAAAGAAGACAACTTGTTATCAAAGAAATCAAGACTGGTATGTTTGTTGGCCGACCTAAGAATTCTGGGCATAGGGGAATGAAAACCATAGTTAGTTCTACGGTTATCAGTATGAAAGAGTAAGTTTTGTCTGAGGTTTCTTGTTGGGATAATTAATTTTATCGAGCTCAGTAGTTCAGGCGCATCAAAGAGTGAGTTGAAAATTTGAAATAGAACCAGAAGGTGGGATTTTCTTCGACAGTCTTGAAGAGAAGATATATTCAAGCTAGTTTCTAACTAGTGCACTTCCTTATATTTCCAGCTTGAACGGCGGGCCGACGCTGTGCACCGTGTCCACGCTGAACATCGCCGCCTTCACGTCGCTCACGCGGCTGGAGGACGCGGGCGCGCGCTCGTGGGGCGCGCACGTGTACGTGTGCGACGTGCTGGCGCCCTGGGCCGCGCACCGCGTGTCCGCGCTGCCGCGCCGCGTGTCCGCGCTCGAGTGGCACCCGCACGGCCGCCTGCTGCTGGCCGCCGACACCGCGGGCCGCCTGCGCTTCTACGCGCCGCGCGAGCACCTGCTCAGCGACTGGCTCTGCCTGCACACGGCCTGCTTCCCGGGTAACCGAGAATGATTATGTTGAGTGATGTTAGAGTGACAGTTGAGCAGGGGCGAATTCTCCTTATAATCGATTATTTGCAGCTTACCATATTTTTTTGACATCGAAAGTAATAATTTAGGTTACATTATTATTACAAAAAAACATATCACAAAAAAAAAATACATTGCATTTCTAAGCTTTGTAAATTTACATCATATTCCTTTATTCTATACAGTGAGTCAGTTGCGCCTCTATCGGCCAAAATTATTGCTACTGAATTACACGAGATTACTCTGCTGAAGAAAAAACATGAATTCAAATACGTCTTAAACACAAAATTTTAGAATCGTGTTTGAAAAATTACACTTGCGATTACAGTAAAATCTTGCAGCTTTCCTTAATACAATTTAGTATTTCAACACCTCTTCATAGGGGCTATTATTCTTTAAAATAAATCTATTTGACTTACGATGGTCCAAAGGAGGTGCCATTATACGCACCCGTTATGTGTGAGAAAGAGATAACGAATATATTTTATATGTCTTAACGCGGAAATTACAATAATAGGTACTTGATAAGTTGAAATGATAAGTGAAATTTGTTTTTAAGTGAATTTGTTGTAAAATAAATACTACTAAGAATTGATATTTTATTTCATAATATTAGCGCATCAGTATAAATCCTTTCGTGGGTTTTAAAAAACAAAGATTCGCTAAATAAAAATAAAATATACCTGATTTATAAAATGTTTTTGTGTAGACGATGACAGTTGAATTGTAGGTTATTCTTCAGTATCAATTTAAACTTTAAAAATTATTTTTAGGTTATGAAAAAAACTTTATAAAGAATTATAAAATGTAAAACTTATGTCGTTTTGTGAATATTAATGTGATATAAAAATCAATGATTCTTCAAATGTAATTTATGTTTTATTCAGTGAACTATCGTACTCTGTAAGGAATACATTTTATAATTAAGTTTTTATTTTATTCACTAAGAAATAGTGTTTTATTTCAAGACAACTTATAATAGTCAGACTTAAACAAAGATATTTTTCTTATTTTTCTTTTCTTTTTTTTTTATGGTCATGTCATACCATATATTTATATGCTATAAACTTTCCTTGGTTACAAAGGTTTACGAAGTGTGCAAGGAGAGTGATTTGCTAATGAATGTGCAAAAGTCGAACGTCATGGTCTTTGAAAGAAATGTAACTATGACTGAATGTAAGATTGTAGTAAATGGAGATAGTTTGAAACAGGTCGAAGAATTTGTATATCTGGGTAGTATGTTTACTAGAGATGGAAATATGGACAAGGATATTGAAAGGAGGGTTAGTGCCGGTAACAGAGTTAATGGTGCCTTAAAGTCTGTCGTAGCAAATAAGTGTCTATCGCAAGAGGCTAAATTAGCAGTTCATAATGGAGTTCTGGTACCAACCCTAATGTATGGAAGCGAAGCATGGAGTTGGAAAAAAAGGGACGAAAGTAGACTGAATGCTGTTGAAATGCGATCCCTCAGGCGAATGTGCGGAAAAACAATGTATGATAGGTGCCCTAATGTCGAAATTAGAGCAGAATGCAAGGCTGAGTTAAGCATTATCGACAAAATTAAGAAAGGTCTTTTGCGATGGTTCGGTCATGTGGAGCGAATGAATGATGAAAGAACGGCTAAAAAGATTTATGATGCGAATGTGTCTGGTTGTAGAAGTCGAGGAAGGCCGAGAAAGACATGGCATGACCAAGTACAACAAATTCTTGAAAGTGGTCATGTGAAAAGTCGGAATAATCAACGTGCGTGCGTGAGAAGATGTATGAATGTGAAGGAAGCAAAGGAAGTGTGCCAGGACAGAGTGGTGTGGCGTTCTATCCTCTCTGCCTACCCCTCCGGGGAAATGGCGTGATGGTTTGTTAGTTAGTTAGTTAAACTTTTTAATAATTAAAAAAGGAATGGCCCACGCTCAGACGAAGCTGAAGTCTTTGTGGGCATTTTTTTCAATTCATGTTATAGCTTAATTTTAAGATGTATTTTTCTAAAGTGTATTTTTGTAATTATATTTCTATGTAAATAATATATGAATGAAAAAATAAACAAATAAAAAAAAAGATTCACCGGTATGCTTATGAATTATTCAGTTTTATAAATGACTTTTTCAACGGTTGTGTTAGAACATGAAATAGCCGTGCGGATAAGTCGTTGCTTACTATTGACTGGGGCGGGGGTTCGAGTCCTTATGGGTCTAGTTTTTTTTGCATGTTTATTTTCATGTTTATTTTTTAATGCATTTTTTAAAATCAAATGTTTGTGCTACATTAGAAAATATTTTTACTGAAACTATTAGCCGCTAGTGCCATTTGTTATGGATTATTTATCAAAATAAAATAGACTTGTTTTTTATGTGCCATACTACCGCTATGGACATTTTATTAGAATTTTCGTAGCTTACTAATCTAAAAACTCACCGCTCGTTACTGAATATCCCACCGAGTTTCTCCATGGTATGCTCGGTCACAGCAGCTCGAAGACCAGAAGGAATGTGCATTGAACTACGCATGTCTTTCGATCATTTCTGTTGCAACAAATTTACCAGAGACTGTTTCGATCTGATCGTGAAACGTCGGGGAATTCAATACAAAAGTAATGCCCAGATCTTCAACCTTCGTAAGAATTAATTAAACTCCTTGTACTTTCAAGTTCAGGGTACTCGATGCACTGTACCCACCCGAGCCACTGTCAGGTGTGCGCGAGCACAATCGATCAACTAAAGCCGGTTTGTCCACAGGAGAAAACATCATCAAGGCCGCCTTCTTCCACAACGGCCGCAAGGTCTCGCTGTCCGCGGAGAAGAAGGACCAGTCTCCGTGCGGGGACAGATTCCAGCACCAGAGATTCGCCCCCACCGTTCGCAACTTTGGGTAACTAAATTCTGATCTTCTGATTCTTACTTTTGTCGCAGCAGGCAAAATTAGCAGTTCGCAATGGAGTCCCGATGCCAAACATTATTTATTTATCTGACAAATTGTAGTCTGCATTACTTTACGGGCATCGTGTAATGCAGACTAAATACAAGTTAGAAGTTAATGAATAGAAAGCAGATAACCGCTAAAAAATAGATCCATATTATTCGCAGAAGCCGTATTCAGCAAGTGAATTGCCCTATTAATGGGCGCATTCTGACTTGCATTAGTGTGCGTGCTTCTGGGTGTGTAAAACAGTACATGATATCTGGCTCTAGTATAATTATTGTGGACATACAAACTAATCTCTTTTAGTTAATTAAGATTATAAATACTTCCGGAAAGCTTATAGAAATGTCTCCCAAGAAAAAATTGACGACGAGATTCGAGGTGTTGTAATCCAGGCTAGTAATAATGATGGATACAAGAATGAATAATTTATATTTTCAACGATGTTTTGAGTACGTCCAAATTTTTGCAGACTGGCTGGATTTCCTCCCTAGGGAGTTATTAAGGTCTTAATTTGTCGTAACACATAGGAAAAACATTTTTGAGAATGGAATATGGAAGTCTAGGCATTTGCAGGGCTTATGACCTGTCATTGGCTGGTTTAAGTGGCCACTTTTTAAAATTTATTTAAGATTTACTTAAATATTTTTATTTTGAGAACTCACTATTAGAAAGTGGAATCAAGTTGGGGTAGAGTGGGATTCGAACCGCAGACCTTTGGTCCGTGAGTCCGAGACACTAGCCACAGGACCACAACCCGATTACACACACTGTGCAACATTCACCATGTTGCCTATGCCTACGTCTGCACACCCTAGTTTGTAAAATAATTCGATCAGATGAATCTCTTCGCAACAATAAAGGTTTCAGCTCTTTAACTTTACCAAAACAACAGATGGGAGAATCGAAGGAATACGAATGTTCAAACATAGGCAAAATGGTCAATGTTGCACAGTGTGTAAAGTGGCCACTTAAACCAGCCAAAAGAATGAAAAATTTCAACGCTCATCAGTTCATGGTTTACCTCTTCGTTCTAATTCTCAAGGCACTCTCTTAATACCCATCCACAATTCCTCTTTCTTCTCTAACTCATATAGTGTCCATGCGGCTCAATTGTGGAATCATCTCCCATCCACCATCAAAGATGTTACTACATTATCTCTGTTTAAATCACGCCTGAAGAAACATCTCCTTTCTCTTCCTTAATCTCTCCTCCTTTCCTTTTTCCTCTTTTTTCCTTTTTCCCATTGAGTAATAGTTTTGATTTAAGGTAATTTATAAACAAATACGTTTATTTCTATTTTTATATATATTTAGCTTTTTAATCTTTATTTTCTATTGAATATTTTCTGTGACTTAAATTATAAAAATAAATCACCTATTTTATTGGTTGGTTGGAAGAAATTTCCATTTGGCAATAAGCCCGCCAATGTACAAATAACATTATGTACAAAAAGTTAAATAAATAAAAAAAATAACTGGTCACAAGCTCTGTAAATGCCTAGACTTCCATATTTCCTTCTCTAAAATGTTCTCCGTCCCTTTGGATAAACTCCAAATATTGTAGTAAAAAAAACGTTTGTTTAAATAGACAATTAAATTTTTTTTTAAATATTTTTTTAAAAATATTTTCTTATATTGTATTTTTCCTATGATTTTTTAAGTTTTGTGCGTTTGAAGTTGTAATTGAAATTGTAAAAACAGACGGCATTTGTTTTAGCGGAGTGGCTGCGGACGGGGCCGTCGTCGTCACGGCGACCGGCATGATAGGCGCCGTGGCTCTGCCGACGGACGGAACCTTCGGGGCGCCGCTGCTCGTCGCCGGAGAGTCCCTGGGTTCCACCCGAGGGTTCATCACCACGGCGGACATCTGCTACGCCAAAAGTAAGAAAAATATACGCTCCGTCTTCTGTTTCATTATGCAGCTGTTATTATTTATTTCACATAAAATATTATATTTTTTCTTTTTATATAAATACCTCACCGGGCATAACCCGTGTCGAGGCATTCATTTACATTATTTTAATTGTATGTTCTCGTACATGATAAATATAATATTATATAATAAATAACTCTTTATTGATTTAAACATAAAACATAATGTTAACGCCAGCTGGTGCAGGGTTCTCGCTTCGAGGGTCTCGCCAATCTCGGGTGACATGCGAATGAGGAAAAAGACACAGTTTCTTCAAAATACTATTTAATATCCAAATTCCGCCATGTCACATAAATCACAATTGAAAACAGTCTGAAAAAGTTGAGCGGCCACATAGTCATTAAACTAAGATATTTAACCTATGTGTTCAAAAGACTAAGTATTTACGCCCAGCTAAATACGATTAAAATGGTATATTATGCACTTGTACAGTCATCGCTTTCCTATGGAATAATTGGATGGGGGGGAACTTACAACAATCATATTAAACCATTAGAAACTATTCAAAAATTTATATTTAAAATAATGCTTCACAAAAATCGCACTTTTCCCTCTTTCCAATTGTTCCAAGAAGCTAAACTTTTGGATCTAAGACAAATGTATTGTTTTCAATGTTAAAAATATATATTTAAGAACCAAAATTTATTTAGAAGTAATTCAAATAGATCAAGTCAAAGAAGGAATCGTGTGTTAGAAATACCATATTGTAAAACGAGGCTCGCACAGAGACATGCATATTTTATAGGCCCAAAAATTTTGAATTCTTTTTTTACTGATAATATTTCATTGATTCCAAACTTTCTAAAGTAATAATTATATTTTTATGTTATTAAATTTTTCCATACATTTTTAATTTTCTCACTTCACCGTTTTCCTCAGTTATGCACTTTTTTTGTTGGTCTGTTGAAAAACGTAAAACAAGAGTTTTACTGTACATCAATTTGAGAAAATCAGTGGTTTATGAACATATTTTTGGAGTATTATAATATTATATTTTCGTTAAAAAAAAAAATATTCATTAACATGTATATTTTTTAAGAAATAAAAATTGACTAAATATCTGCACTATAATATGAAGAGCGAAGGGGGTAAAGGGGGAAGGAAAAAGCGAGGAGAAGGGAAAATTAAAATATTTAGGAAGTGACATTTCATACGTGATTTGAATGCAAAGAAAGACAAGAAGTCTCCGACATTAGCAGGTAGATTATTCCAAAATCGAGCAGCTACTACTGTGAAATGGTAGCAAAAAATTAGAGCGGTGAATGGGTATTGAAAGGGTTCTCTCGTTACTAGAACGAAGAGATAGTCCGTGTTGTGATAGAGGTTGGAAGAGCTCTCTCAGATAAACAGGTGAAGTGAGATTAATAAAAATATTGCGAAGAAGTGATGTAATGTGTATGTTTCTTCTATGCCTGATACTGAGCCAGTGTGGTTGTGCGTGCGTATTCGGTTATGTGTTCAATTTTGCTAAGATTAAAAATACAACGTACACGACATTGGGCATGCTTAAAATATTTTATGATTGTCTTTTCTCTAGATGGAAATTTGCTGGTGGCTGTCTCCTCGGGCAACGTGAACCACGCCATCCAGTGTTACCGGGTGTCGGTGCGCCGGTCTGTGCTGCTGCAGGACGAACCCAAGCCGCTTTTGCTGTCCTCGCAGCCCCTCCCCGGCTTCTTCCTCAGGGACTGCACCCTCAAGGACTACCACTGTGAGTATCGCCCTTGCTCCGGGCGGGACCTGGCCGATGGCCGTCTCGGACGACATGAACCGTGTCATCGAGTGCGCCGAGTCGCGCTTCTGCGTGTCTGCGTTCTAGTGTCCTCTAAAAAAACTTTTTTTTTAAAATATATGACAGTTGTTAATACATTAAAAGGCATAAAAAATGCACGCTGGGCTTTAATCTTTATCAGCCTGTCTACAACCATTTGGACATACTCAAATCATCGTTGACCGAGCTTCCTATTTCAGGCACCCAGATTGTCCAGGTGCGCTGGGCGAGCCGGGAAGACATGGACTCTCTGCTGGTGGCGGCCAACGGGCCCCCGCTGCGGGGCGCCTGCGTGGAGCTGTGGGCCCTGGTCAACCACTCGCTCCCGGTGCACTCGCTGCTGGCCAAGGGCTCCGAGTGCTTCAACACTGTGGTAAGCGCTCGCCCATCGTTACTAGGAAGAATACTTTAGCTGGGGAAACTATTTTTCTAAATTTGTCTCAACAGAGAGGGAAAACATCATTTTTAAAACAAAGCTGTTTGAATTATTTTGTTATATTCTGTTTGTATTCTCGCAGCTGTGGCAGCATCAAGCCAGCTACCGCTCCCCGTCGGCTCAGGTGGTCAGCGTGACGTGCAGCAAGGTCCAAATCTCCAGCTCGCCGGTGCTGGCTCCCTCGCTGCCCTACGTGTTCGTCACCCTCAACGACAACACGGTGCATTGTCTCTACAGAGACACACTCAAACAGGTACGCTAATTTATATATTCTAGCAAGCAACTGTTACATGCTATAAAATATTATTAGGTCTATAACTAAGCAAATTAAAGAAGATCTTGTATAATTCTGGTATTCAAAGTACAGTAAAACCTCGTTTTTACATTCCTCGTTTTCTTACTTTTTACACCGAAATATTTACGTCCAATTTTTTTCCATACATTCTCATTCAATTTTTCCCCCCAATTAACGTTTTTTTACGTTTTTCATAAACCGGGTTTTACGCTGAAAATTTTTCAAAAGATAACGAATGGAGAATAAAATCGAGGTAAATAAAAAAATGTGTAAATTATTGTCTCAAACTAAATTCAAAGTAGGTGCAGTGGAATTGACCATTTTGTTTGAGTGTCTAGTTTTGATGCTTTACTAAACAGTGACATGCAGTTGACGCATGTTTAGGAAGAATAAAGTCTTTACATCAATAAATTACGATGCAGATAATTTAAAAAAATGACAAAATAAATATTATTTGATGTTACATACATAATGTGAAAAGGAGATAGTTTAAACAGTTATCATAAAAGTGTGAAACAGTTTTGCCGCGATGTAAATGACAGTTGAAAATTTGTGGTGCCATACTAAAAAAAGTGATAAACTAAACTAAAACCTTAAAACTTAAACCGGCTTTCTACACAACTAATAATATAGGAACATATGTTAAAAAATCACAAAGACAAAGTCCATAAATATAATAAATCTGGAATATACCAATTAAATTGTAATGATTGCGATTCAATCTACATTGGAAAAACTAAAAAAAACTTTAATATTAGAGTAAAAGAACACTTAAGATGCTTAAACAATAATAATTTTTCTGAATTTGCAAATTATCAGATACCAAAAATCATAACTTCAATAAAGACACTGGATTAAAAGTACTTCATGTTGAAAATAAAATATTAAAATTAGGCAACTTAGAAATCTTAGAAATTAAAAAAGCGATTCATAATAAGAAAACAATAATTAATAACCAAATTAACAATATTTCTTTTAGTCCTCTCCTGTCTTACTTCGAAAATAATGATATCAAATTACCACCCGTGTAGGGAAAAAAACCACTTGATTTATTGGGTCCACGTGTAGTATTTAGTGAACATGATAGAAATAAAAAAAGAAAAAAAAAAAGGAATCAATTCATTAGTTACGTAAACCTTGACAAAGAAGCTTGTTTGCTTTGAAACCGGTCAGTGAAAAATAAAAATTAGTGGTTAAAAACAAAGTTGTTTGATTTATTTTATTATAATGAATAAGCACAAAGTAAGTGCTTCAAATATAAACTTTATATTTTATTTTCGTGTTTTCGTGTCTATATAGCTTTATTAGAATGACAGTTGTCAGCAAAAGTGAGAACATAACTTTGTAGTAACGTCTAAGCAGTGACTAATATTGATACATGAAAAATCATTCGTATCTGTCGTGTTAATTATTTTTTTAAATACAATGCTTGACATATAAATCAACATAAATATATAAAATCACCATTAAAAGTAAAAAAATACTAAAATAAACCTAATTATTGACGACGTTCTTACAAGGTTACATCATTTTGCAAAAACGTTAGAGATGGGACAAATTGATCGAATAAAAAAAATAATTCATTTATGTTGTTCGTGAAAAAAGTATAAATGTCTTATTTTTGGTGAATAATTGTCTTTAATCAATTTTCAGAAACAGAGTTTCAATGTTTGTATGAAAAAACTGATAAAATCAATTTGATTGGTACATAATCAGTGATCAGTAATTTCCTATCACTATTAACATTAGTTTGGCAGCTGTCATGTTAATCAAGCTATATTTTAAGGACTATAGTTTCAAATTCCAGTTTTTAAGTTATATACCCAATATTATTATTATTAAATATTTTTTTTTATTAAAAAAAACTTATTTTGTTGATTTTTCCGAAGGCGTTCTCAGCTTCACTGGCTTCAGTTTGGACCCAGTCGGAGGGCACTATGGTGGGTGGTGCTACGCCCCCCAAACAGCTCAAGTACAGCCCCCTGCACGGGGGCCCGGGAAGCCCTAGGCCCCTAATGGTAAACACTATTAATAAATAAATATTTCACTTATTTTTATTTATTTATATATACGCCCAATGGGCATTTTTAAGGACATATTTATGCATAGAAAATTATTATAAAACAAGTAGACTCGATGGTATATAGTAGACTCAGTGGGAGTGGAAGCGGGAGAGAGGTGTTTATAATTGAATTTGATTCAGTGATCGTTTGAAAGAAGACAACTTGTTATCAAAGAAATCAAGACTGGTATGTTTGTTGGCAGACCTGAGAATTCTGGGCATAGGGGAGTGAAAACCATAGTTAGTTCTATGGTTATCGGTATGAAAGAGTTTTGTCTGAGGTTTCTAGTTGGGATATTTAATTTTATCGAGCTCAGTAGTTCAGGCGCATCAAAGAGTGAGTTGAGAATTTTAAATAGGACTAGAAGGTCGGATTTATTTGCGGTTTTGAAGAGAAGATTTAAGGTAGTTTCTAACTCATTATACGTATATTGGTCTCTGGATAAGCCCAACCCCCAGCCAATCTTTGAATTAAAGTATGGTTAATTAAAGCCATTCCCCATAAATATTCCATTTTTCTCTTTTTCAATCTTTTATTTTTTTAATGTGTAGTGACTACACAGCACCGTGACGAAAGGGTGTTTTTAGGACAGTAAGGGAAAGGTTAAATAAGTGAAAGGTCACTTTTTCACAAGCCCTGTGTTGTCCACGCGCTATGTGTGCAAAGTGGCCGTGCTGAACGTGCGTTGTTCGCGTGTGTTTCAGTGCCAGCCGCCGACGCTGCAGCAGGTGGGGGCGTGGATATCCGGCTGCGACCCGTCGTGGCTGGGCGGCATTCTGATGGTCATAGACAGCGCGTCGCACCTCTACTTGTACCGGTTGCCGCAGCCCGCCACCGACACGGGTGAGATTGCCATTACCCAGTTCATAAACATTTTCTAAGGTGTTCCTGTTAAATATTATTATTTATATATTTACGGACATTGTCAATTTATTCAATGACGAAGTTCAGTGTCTTTTTAAAAAAAAAATATTTGTTTAAAGATTATTGAACTTAGCCAAAAAAAAAAATTTTTGTTTTCATATTGTATTATCAGAGCTATGATTTTTTAAAGTTTTGTATTTCTGAAATAACTCTGCGTGTGACGTCAGAGGTTGTTCTCTGTTAGTTCATCCCATTTACGGTTGCCCAATCGGATATCCTTCACAGCTGTCACATCATTCGTTGGTTCATTGTTTGTGAGGTGCCTACTATTTAAATTTTTTGATAAATTAAGTGAGGTCAAAAGAACCCAACAAAATATAAACACTCGTTCAGCAACACAAATTAACTGTATTTTCCCATTTGTATCAACCGCCTTTGGTAAAAAGCAATACAATGTAATTGCTCCACGGAAGGTTCCGGGTTCGATTCCCGGAGAGAACACAAAAAATTATAAATGTGATTTTTCTCAAGCCTGGGTGTTCTGTGATGTAATTCACCACTGTTATTGGGCCTCCTGGCCTGTTGTGGTGCAAAAAAAAAAATGCATAAGATATTTAATGATTTATTCCCAAATATAAAAGACTCAAAATGTAAAACAAATTTTAAAATAAAAATAACTGCACATATTAATAGTGTAGCGAGAGATTTTTTTGAAAAATATATGTAAATAAATAAACGTAGCACTTTATATAATTGGTACACATATTATTTATATTTTTATGTATTTCATTGCTTTATATTTGTTTTATTATATATTATACTATATTATTTATGTTTAAGTAACATGTATTCTTGGCACATATATATACTTTATATTTGTATAATAACGATGTTTAATTTCTTACATTTGATTAGCTAGGCATTTATAATTAATTAGTTTTAGTTTTTCTTCTTAATGTTATTGTTTTATTAGTATAGGACTACTTACGCTCTAAAGATAGAAAATCTCCATCTTAGAACAGGCTGTGCCATGTTAGATGGAGACTATCATAAACAGAGAACACTCCGTTTTCATTTTTTATTAATTGGTTTCATATAGATTCCCTGTTATTAAGTATGTATATTAGTTTTTTGCAATAAATTTTTTAAATAAATAAATAATAATATGAACCGTGACGTCAATCAAAGCAGTGCGTTTTTATTAATATATTTTTTATTCATTTTTTCGTACATTTTCAAGAGTTGATAAATCCACCTGGTCCATGAAGAAGTATAGAAATTGAAAAAATAACATTTTCAGGCGTTGCCTAGTATGTACGTGAAATAATTTAATTAAATGATTCTCACCCGCATAAATAAAGGTTTCAGCTCTTTAACTTCACAAACATCAACAGATGAAAGAATTAAAGGAATATAGATGTTCAAATATGAGCAGAATGGTGAATGTTACACGGTGTGTAAAGTGGCCGCTTAAACCAGCCAATGACAGGTCACAAGCCCTGTAGATGCCTAGACTTATTTATTACCTTCTCTTAAATGTTCTTCATCTCTGTTGTAATATGTTAATTTTAAAGAAACTTTGCCGCGCAATTTAATGCTCTAATTTTTACCGAACGCAAGAAAGCATTTTTTGCATCCAATTTCCCGTAGAGCAGAAGTTCCTCATTCATAAGGATTAATATTACCAAATAAGAACAGTTAAAAAAAATTAATTACGCAAAAAGAAGCATTGACAAACATAAGCGACATGGAGACAAGATCTGGACTATTTATTTAGTGCTCGTTTAAACCGCTGTAAACTTAAACCAAAGAAGTCCAGATGATCTTGTCTCGAGTTGGCAATACGACAAAGACGGGTCATTGGAGAATTAAGGCCATAGTTTGTTCTCTGCTAATCGATGAGCAGTGTTTCATTGTTGCTCAACCTACGAATCGTAATATGGAATTTTACCTGTCCCAGTAATGATTACACCATTTTGTATGCCGAACATATATATGGAGTCAATATTAGTTCTACATTTTTAAAATGTGATTTGAATGTAATTTTGTTTATAGGTACTCAAATGGCCATCTCTCACGCGTCTACCCTTCTAGAATACTCTATGGTGACGGGGTATGACCCGCTGGATATCATGTTGTCTATGAAACAGTCCAGCGTGGAACTCGTCTATGACAGGTGAGTTTATCTTCGCTTTTCCACGTTCTTTCGGTTCAGTTTCTCGTACATATGTTTCTTAATATATATATAGTTGGATAATTTATATAGCGCAATTTTTGTGAAAATCACCTCAAGGGCGCTGTACAATTAATAAATATCCCAGTACGTCTTGCAGCTACAGAGCGCATAGACAGTTAGAAATTTAGCCCCCATTTACACATTTTAAAAATTGACAAATAAATTTAGTGTATTAATGATACTAAAAAAAATAAAAAAATAATATGAATAATAAAAAGGAGTAAGATTACAACACGTCTTGCAGCTACTAAGCGCATAGACGATTGGAATTCTAGACCCCATTTATAAAATTTAGGTATTTTTAAGTTGGTATATGAAAGCTAGATAACCAATCATCGTGCAGCTACAAAGCGCATGGACGAGTGGAATTCTAGCAAAGTTAGAATGATATCAATAAATTTATAAAAAATAGAGCATAGTAGTAAGTTTGTCAAGTGTTCATGCCAAGAACTAAGCAATAAAAAACTAAATAAATAAAGCACTGTATCAACTCCATTGTTAACAAAGGGAGATAGATGTCCGAAGAGAATCTTTTGTAGACAGTAGGTAGATATCGTCACCATGTGGTCCACTAGGCTGCTGGAGAATTTCTGGAAACGCACGTGTGTAGACTGGGGGATTCTGCCTATTGTTCCAAAGACTCGGTGTCCATTTTGGTCCGTATTATTTCATTTTATGAGACGCAACATTCCTGTTCAATTCCCCTTTTTACATGAATATTACACAAACGCGTGTATGAGCGGTTTGATTTATCATTTTGTATGTTATTAGAAGGCAGATATTTGAAATTTTATGTATTTATCAATAAATGTCAGTTCACTTTTAATAGCACTGTTGTAATTTATTAATTATGGGTGTAGTGTTCATGTAACTGCTGCATGCCTAAGGCCGTATAAACAATAAATATAAATAAATAAATAAATATTGAATTAATAGGAGCGTTTTCCCGGTTTGTTGATCGGCAGGTTCACTGACAACTTCCTGAGGCAATCTCCGGTGTGGCAACAGTACAACTACACGAAATGGCTGACTCTGAGGGCGGCCCTATCCAGGTAATACATGATCAATAATATGATAAGATTAACAATATTTTTATATTCTGGATTCTTCCCCAATGGGACTGGTATTAATAGTGACAACTTGATGGTCAGAAAAGAAAAGAAAAGAACAATTAAGACATACCAGTTTATATGAAGAATACGTCTTATATATAGGATGGTCTGAATCTGAGAACTCGGAATAGTTTTACCTGACTTTAATTGCTACATCACAGCGCAGGTGGTTTATTTTTATTGCAAACCAGGCGAGAGAAGTGTGCTTGTCAATTTAATTGATGGATGCATCAAGAAAATAGGAAACTGGATGGCTGAAAACAGACTAACATTAAACCCATCAAAAACTGAACAACTGTGGGTGGCTTCAGCCAGACGACAGAATTTGATCCAGGATACGGCTCTACCCAATGTAGGGAGTGCCGTTTTACCCACCGTTAAACTACTGGGAGTTTTACTCAATTCTGACATATCTCTTGACGCTCAAATTAGTAGAACGATAAGTTCATGCTTCTACCAGCTGAGACAAATTAAATGCATACGCAAAAATTTGCCGGTTGATGCCGCCCGTCAATTAATAAATGCGTTTGTAGTGTCTAGAGTCGATTATTGTAATGGTATCTATGCAGGTCTACCAATGAACAAAATGACTCGCCTACAATCTGTATTGAATGCCGCAGCGAGACTTATTTTCGGAATCTCTAAGTTCAGTCATATCACTCCACTACTTCGGGAACTACACTGGCTACGTTTTCCACAGAGGGTCGAATACAAACTCTGTTGGCTTATGTATAAGTCACTGCACAACTCGGCTCCGGAATATCTAAGGGAACTATGCATTCCAGATGAACTAGCTGACAGGCGTCTCACGCTTAGATCAGCTACGTCTACGGCGAGAGGAAAAGTTATTATACCTCTACGCAAACAGCGCACTAAATTTGGTGAGCGCGCATTTGCGGTCGCAGGCCCTATGGCATGGAATGCTCTCCCAGCAGAGGTGCGAGGCTGTGAAAGTGAAGTGATGTTTCGGAAAAAACTTAAAACCCACTTGTTCTCTAAATCATTTGAATAAATCCGTAGCACGTGACAACAAAATAAATTATTTTAATCAAATTACAAATTTAAAGCTTCAATTAAATTAACTTAACAGTAGAATCACCATGTAAAGCGCCCTTGAGGTATTTTATTACGAAAATGGCGCTATATAAGTTATCCACAATAAATAAATAAATAAATAGCCTAGTAGCGACATCTAGCGTATTTTACTACACATTTTTTGAGACATAAGTCCCAACTCCATGGGACTGAAAGTCCTGTGTTGAGTTGGAGCGAGTAATTTGTTGACACAGACAAATGAGTATATTATCACCACAAATATTATAGGATCAGAAACATAGTAATAATTTAAAAAACTAAATATATGGCACATCAATATGGTAAACAGCAAACTTAAAACCATCAAGGAGTTTCCCACTCAAATCCCTCACGCTGAGGAAAATCCAGTCCTGAACTCCTCTCTTAAATATAGAACCTCGGTCCTCTGATCCGTGAGTCCGCAAAACTAGCCATGAAGTATCCGACTTTTATTCAAAAAACAACATTTATTGAGATACAATTAAATGACACTGGTCCCCTTCAAAGTAGTCCCCCTGAGCCGCTACATACTTCTCCCAACGGTTCTGCCACTGCCTGAAGCAACGCTGGGAAGACTCTTTTGGTATGGCGCGCTGGTGGTCCGTCGCAATGTTCATGATGTCTTCCCTGGTCTGAAATCTGGTCCCTTTCAGCTGAGGAAAAAGCCATCACCAGTGATCTCTGTGTTGGGATCATTGATCACAGTCTCCAGCATGTCCTGTGCGATCTCCACACGATGTTGCTTCTCACAATTTGGCACAAATTTTGCTGAGACCCTTCTGAGGGCGAAATCTTCAGTTAAAATAGAATGAATGGATCCAACACTAATGCTCACTTCATTAGCAAGTTCTCTGATCGTTATTTGACGATCCTGCATGGCAGGGGTCCTTACTTGATCAATGACAACATCAGTTTTGGATGTTGAGCGGCTACCGGATCGTGCTTCACTCTCCACTGATGAGCGGCCATCTTTGAAGTGGTTATACCACTCCTTTATCTGTTTGATGCCCATTGTTTTGTCCCCAAACACTTTTTGAATTTTGCGGATAGTTTCCACTTGAGAATCTCCAAGCTTTAAACAAAATTTGATGCAGTAACGTTGTTCAACTTTTTCTGTCATTTTGTTAAAACTAAAATCCGACGACAATAGCGTACACGTGCTCACCCTTCAACGGGGTGGCAGCGGCTGAGTGGCGCTGTGGTCGTGAAAGCTTGAGCTGTGAAAGCTTGAGCTTTGAGCTGAGCTTGTGCACTAGGTACACTTACAAATGGGCATTTAAGCTCTGGAGAATTGCAAAATTGAATTAACCGGGCTTTGGATGTTCACTGCATTGAGAATATGTCCTTTTTAGAATGACCGCATCAGGCCAGTCCCGGGCCTCCGACTTGACTTCTCTGCTGATGCTGCACTCCATCGCAACGGCCTTCAAGAGTCTGCTGCGACCTTCCGACCTCGCCTCCCACGAGAAAGGACCAGCGGAGAGCTTGGCCGGTAACTCGTGTTGTTTTGTTGATGGATATTTTTTCGCATACTTCAATTCAATTCATTTATTTGAAATAACATATACATTACACACTAAGCTGTACATATTATAAAAAGAAAAAAAACATAGGCTTGAGGAATAAGTTTGTAGCGTTTTTATCAAAGAATTAATATTGGTTCTACGTTTTTGTAGACTAGAAATATTTAACATTGACTGTATATCGGTATATGTAGTCAGTACGCGTTCATTTATATTGATGTCTCTCAACCGGTGTTTCGTCTAGCCCTGATCTCGGAGCAGCCGACCCCCGTGGCGGACATCGACAAGGCCCTCATCCACCTGGAGGCCAAGGAGTTCGCGGTGGAGTCCTCGACTCTGCAGTCTGCACAGCAGCTCATCCAGTGGGCGGTGGAGGTGGCCCTCGCCGCAATGGCCCGCTTGCCGACCAGCAGCTCCGAGCAAGGGGTATGTGACTGTCGTCGTCGTCGCCTGCTGGATGCAAGGCAGGTTCCCGGGTCGAGGTGGAATTGGGAGGATAAATACACAAATCTCTTGGGGTGTCCCCCAGGGAAGACTACTCGGTCCCCTGTTATTTCTAATCTATTTGAAGTTAATATTAGTTGTGTCTGTTTATTTCGAAATGAAGAGAACAAGAGGACGTAGCAAAAAGAAATACAACAAGCTAGTCTATAATGAACAATGTTTTGAGTTTGTCCAAATTTTTGTAGATAAGGACTGGATTCAACCCCCTAGGGAGCTGTTAATATTAACATATTACAATAGAGATGAAAAATATTTTAGAGAAGGGAATATATAACATGGCTTATGACCTGTCATTGGCTGGTTTAAGTGGCCACTTTACACACTGTGTAACATTTACCATTCTGCCTATATTTAAATATCCTTATTTTTTTATTTATTTTTGTACCACAACAGGCCAGGAGGCTCAATTACAGTGGTGAATTACATCACAGAACACCCAGGCTTGAGAAAAATCACATTTAAATTTTTTTGTGTTGTCACCGGGAATCGAACCCGGAACCTTTCGTGTGTGAGTCAAGCGTCTTGACCACTACACCACGGAGGCCGCCTTTCTTCCCTTATCCTTCGATTCTTCCATCTGTTGATGTTTGTGATGTTAAAGAGCTGAAACCTTTATTGTTGCGGGTGAGATTCATATGATTGAATTATTTCACCTGCATGCTAGGAAAGAAATATAGATGTTCAACATCGGCAGAATGGTGAATGTTACACAGTGCCTAAAGTGGCCACTTAAACCAACCAATGACGGGTCATAAACACTGTGGATGCCTAGACTTATATATTCCCTTCTTTAAAATGTTCTTCATCTCTGTTGTAATATATTAGTTAATAATGTATTCTCCTTCATTACGACAAATAAGTTAATACCTCAATGTGCACTTCGCAAATATCGCTAGCAGCTTTGGTAGCTTTATTTCCTCGATTGGAAACTGGCAGAGGAAGGCTGAAAGCCGAGTGAATGCGGTTGAAATGCGATCTCTTAGACGAATGTGTGGGAAATCAATGTGTGACAGGGTTACGAATGATGAAATCAGGCAAGAGTGTGAATCTGAGTCAAGTATAATTGATAAGATTAAGAAAGGGTCTCTGAGATGGTTTGGTCACGTAGAACGAATGGACGACGAAAGAATGGTAAAACAAGTAAATATGGCGAAAATAAACGAGGACGACCGAGGAAGACGTGGCATGATCAGATAAACCAAAATCTTAAGTCTGATCATGTCAAAAGCAGAAAGAACCGAAGGGCATGTATGACAAGATGTATGAATGTGGAAGAAGCTAGGAATGTTTGCCAAGATAGACATGTGTGGCGGTCTATTCTCTCTGCCTACCCCTACGGCGTAGGCAATGGCGTGATGGTAGTAGAAGTAGAACGCGAACAGAAGGAGTGCCGAAAATGTTCACTTTCATCTACTTGACATTCCATTTTGAAGGCTTGTAATCAAATAAAATAATATGCAGTCGAACTGGGTCAACAGACCTTGAATTGTAAACGCTGATTTCGAAGTCACCCGGTCGTTGTGATTACCTCGCTGATGATGTTCTACAGTACGAGCTGCTGCGCGACCCGGCGGCCCTGAGCACGCTGCGCGAGCTGTTCGTCGTGGTGCGCGTGTGGGGCGTGCAGCGGCCGCACTGCCTGCCCGTGTTCACCAAGTCCACGGAGGGCGTGGACGTGCTGCTCCTGCTGTACCGCCTCGTCACCCGGCTGCAGCAGTGCGGGGAACCCGACGACAAGCTGCTCGGTGAGGAGATGTGAAAACCTTTTTTAAAAATATAATTATTGTACAAGATTATACTAAATATACTGCAGAAAAATTGTAAGAACTGTCATGATTGGGGATTATTCATATTTATCAATGATTTAATAAAAAACATCTTGTATTTTTTCAAGCAATACAGGTTTAAATAATTTTATCTGGGTACTTAACCTTTCAAACACGAAAATAAAAATTTGAATATGCATAAAATGCATATAACGAATTTTCCCTAAATATTGGGAAAAATTATTTATATGGTATCACTTTTTTTAGTATGGCACTACAAAATTACAACTGTCATTTACATCGCGGCAATTTCACACTTTTATAACTGTTTAAACTATCTCCTTTTCACATTATGTTTATAACATAAAATAACAATTCTATTGCCAATTTTTCAGTATTCTGCATCGTAATTTATTGATTTAAAGACTTTATACTTCCTAAACATGCGTCAACTGCATGTCACTATTTAGTAAAACGTCAAAACTCGACACTTAAACAAAATGGTTAATTACACTGCACCTACTTTGAATCTAATTTAAGACAATAATTTACACCTTTTTTTATTTACCTCGATTTTATTTTCCATTCACGCGGCGGCGCGCGGCTCGTCTCTTGACAGATCAAATGAGTTATGGGAAAATTTCGACGTAAAACCGGGGTTATGAAAAACGTTAAAAACGTTGATTGGGGGGAATATTGAATGAGAATGTATGGAAAAAAATGGGACCTGAGTATTTCGCTAAAATGCAAAAAGCGGGAAAACGTGAAATAGAGGATTTACTGTATATATTTTTAGGATAATAATGTTTGCGAAAGCAAATTATTCTACCTAATCTTAAAAGGAACGCTCCCACACTACCAGAAGTCGAACTAGAGGATGGGTCAAGAAATTTCAGGTTTCTGAGCCCCAAAATATTCAATATGTTACTCGAACATTGCAAAACCATGTTTAAACAGGTAGTACCTAGTCAGGCAGACTAGACATAATCCAGAGAAATCTATTACCCAAGTACAGTAAAACCCCTTTTTTACGTTTTTCAAGGGAGCAATAAAAGTGAGGATTAAGGAAGAATTTTGAATTTGCATAAAATATTTATTCTCCTAAATGTTGAGAAATTTTATTTATATGGTATCACTTTTTTTCTATGGCATCACTAAAAACAACTGTCATATAGATCGCGGCAAAATTGTTTCACACTTTTATGACAACTTTTTAAATCATCTTTTTTTGTAACTTTAAACATTTCTAATGTTATGTTTTAAACATCGCAATTTAATGATATTAAAACTTTATTATTCCTAAGTGTTTATCAACTGGGTATCATGATTTTTAAAAGTCAATATGACGTTTTTGTTCAAATGAAAACTATGACAACCCCAAATGAAGACACTTAAACAAAAATGACAATTATACTGCACCTGCTTTGAATTTAGGTTAAGACAGTAATTTATCCTTTTATAGTTGTTTACTTGTTTTTATTCTACATTCGTGTGGCACAAGCGGTGGCGCGAGGGCCGCGGCATCATTATTACGACATAATTTTGGCCTTTTTGACACATCAAATGAATTCCGAAAAATTTTAAGCGTAAAACCGGGGTGATCAAAAACGTTAATTGGGGGGAATATTTGTATGAGAATGCATGAAGAAAAATGGTTCCTGAACATTTCGGCGTAAAAAGTGGTAAAACGTAGAATCGGGGAACGTAAAAACGAGGTTTTACTGTATGGATGTAGTAGATAAAGAAATTGTAATTTTTTGTTAATAAACCATGATTATTATTAATATTTTGTTTGCAGATGAATGCGGGATGCTACCGTCCCAAGTGCTGATACCGCAGATCAACGAGTCCCTGCCGAGGACTTGCATCCTGTCTCCGGCTCTCAACTACCAGAACCTTCCCCTCTTGGCAAGTTTCCATTCCCTATCGACTACCCTAGTGGCATTGACTGTGGAAACTTTTTCTTTAATGAGGAAGATCAGTGGTTCTCCCTTTCCGGTGATGTGTAGCCAGTACACATTGCATCCAATAACTTTAATATCTCCATAAATATAATAATATTCTTCCGTCATACATTTACGTAACGGTTTAAATAAAATAATTAATGCAAACGGTAACAAAAAAAGCATTTTAACAAAAATCGGAGATAATAGCGTATTATCACTCGGGGGAATATCGGATTTAACCTACTCTACAAATAAAAGACTTTTTAATGATTCTCCTAGTGTTTATATAAGCCCTTATAATGAATATTTTCATTCATTATTTTCGTTTGGAAAATAAGATCTTTCGAAAACGATAATTTCGTAAGTTGGTAATAAATTTTGTCACAAAAGTTCACTAGTAATGCATTCATTTTAATGTTGGTAATGCCACAGGCCACAGATAGAAATATAAGGAGAGTTGTCTATGCATATAATCTTAAGCCCCCCCCTTACCCCCTCCACACTCCAGTTCCAGGCACTGACAGGTGAAAGTGAAAACGGATTACATCTTATATCTCGAATTTCTTTTATTATTTCATGGTTTTAAAACTCTTCTAAATTAATTCAATTTATCATAAGTATTATAAATCACAACTCGTAGCGTTTGATAAGTGACAGGACGCCGTAAATGTCAACAAACGACACATAGACAAAAGAAGCTATCTACAATACTCTGTAAAATCCATAAACATTGATCCGAAAAAATCCGATGATGTCACAAAACATCCGAAGACGTCATACTTGATGACGTCACGAATCGTTTGTTTTTGGCACAATTCAAATTTAATCCTTTATATCTCCTTTATTTCTGAACAGATTTTAATAAGAAAAGTACCAATCGGCTTGTGATTTTTTAGATTAAATTATTAACTAATAAAAAATCCATGATAATTGCCCATTCACTAATACATTAGAAAGTTTAATAATGTGTCGCATGTTGTGTACGTAGTAAAAGAGTAATCCTGATAAATAATTGTCTCACACACTCTTTATGTCTCACTCTCGATAATACAGGTATATTCGGGAGCGAGAGAGACAATTTCACGCGTCACACTCGCGAGCAGCAAAGTTTCTAGTACTTCTCTCAGGCGCTCGCCACCCGCCAGTAACTGCCCGGCGTTCGTCAGGGGTGGTTCTGTCGCACGCGCAGAGAGCACGAGCTAATGATTTTTTCACGTTTTTAGCAATTAGATTATAAGTAATAATACTTTTGAAGCAATTTCCGATGAATATTACGTTTTTACAATTTAAAATTTGTTTGCATGTGTAATGACTACACAGCACCGTAACGCGCGGAAGTTTTTTGGACAGTAAGGGAAAGGTTAAACGACTGCAGTAAAACCCCTGTTTTACGTTTTTCAAGGGAGCAACAAAAAAGTGTAAAACTGAGGAAAACATTAAAGTGAGGAAATTAAAGATGCATGGAAAAAATCAAATTTCATTAAAATATAATTATTGTACAAGACTATACTAAATATACTGCAGAAAAATTGTAAGAACTGCCATGATTGGGGATTATTCATATTTCCCAATATATAATTTAAAATATTTTGTATTTTTTCAAACAATACTGCAATGTGTTATTTTTTATTGAATTTAAAAAAATACATGCACAAATAATTTTATCTAGGTACTTAACCTTAAAAACACGAAAAAAAAAATTGAATTTGCATAAAATGCATACAACAATTTATTCCCTAAATATTGGGAAATTTTATTAATATGGTATCACTTTTTTCAGTATGGCACCACAATATTTCAACTGTCAAAAGACAGTTGAAATTTTGTGTAAATACATCGCGGACTGTTTCATACTTTTATGATAACTGTTTAAACTATCTGCTTTTCACATTATGTGTGTATAACATCAAATAATATTTATATTGACATTTTTAAAACTTTCTGCATCGTAATTTATTGATGTAAAGACTTTATTCTTCCTAAACATGCGTCAACTGCATGTCACCATTTCGTTAAATGTCCAAATTAGACACTTCGACAAAATGGTCAATTCCACTGCACCTACTTTGAATTTAGTTTGAGACAATAATTTACACATTTTTTTATTTACCTCGATTTTATTTTCCATTCACGCGGCGGCGCGCGGCTCGTCTTTTGACAGATCGAATGAGTTATGAACAAATTGCGACGTAAAATCGGGGTTATGAAAAACGTTCATTGGGGGGAAAATTTAATGAGAATGTATAGAAAAAAATGGAACGTTAATATTTTGGTGTAAAAAGCGGGAAAACGTAAAATCGAGGAACGTAGAAACGAGGTTTTACCGTATTAAACCAAGCCAAAAAATATTTTTTGAATTTTTAAATATTGTAATATCATTAAGTTTTGTATTTCTGAAATAACTCCGCGTGTGATGTCATAGGTTCTCCTCCGCCTATTCTCGATCAGTTCTTCCCAGTGGTCCATTCGCGGCGAGCAAACCGGAAATCGTCCATAACTCTCTTATCATAGGTAGTACCTAGTTTTTATTAAAATGTTTTTAATTATTTTTTTCGTACATTTAAAGGAAACTTTGCCGTACAATTTAATGCTCCAATTTTTGCCGCGCCAATGCTGTTGACATTTTTATTGCTTTCAAATCGTTCGCGAGTCTCATTTACTTTCTACTAAATTTTAGCTGGAGTTTGGAGTTGAACCAGAGTGCTTGAAATACACACCTGACATTCCCCCCCTGGAAGGAAGCATCACGTCCGACTCCTGCATGGACTCCATTAGGTAATTATTTACTAGACAGCAACTGAAGAACTCTTTAAACAAACTAAAAAATTTAAGTTTGGAAGTGAAAATTCTTGATGGAAGTTCATAGCAATTTATTATAGAAATAAAAGACGGAATATCCAGTGACCGGTTTCATCGCTTTCGCGACATCTTCGAGACTGGTATCTTTATTAAGGAGTTCAGTGTATTTATATAAAACAGAGGTAAAGATAGATAGATTGAATTATTTCACCTACATATTAGGCAACGCCTGAAAATATTATATTTTCAATTTCTATACTTCTTCATGGACCAGGTAATTTATCAACAATATTTTGAGTTTGTCCAAATTTTTGTAGACAAGGACTGGATTCAACTCCCTGGGGAGCTGTTTATATTAACATATTACAACAGAGATGAAGAACATTTAAGAGAAGGTAATATAGAAGCAGAGGCATCTAGGTCTAGTCTAGGCAATTCAGGCGTTGCCTAGTATGTAGGTGAAATAATTCAATTAGATGAATCTCACCCGCATAAATAAAGGTTTCAGCTCTTTAACTTCACAAACATCAACAGATGAAAGAATTGAAGGAAAATAGATGTTCAAATATAGGCAGAATGGCGAATGTTACACAGTGTGTAAAGTGGCCACTTAAACCAGCCATTGACAGGTCATAAGCCCTGTAGATGCCTAGACTTCTATATTACCTTCTCTTAAATGTTCTTCATCTCTGTTGTAATATGTCAATATTTGATAACTTGAAAAGCAGCGCTAAATCTGATATTTCCCTTCTATCACTAATTCATTTTAACTGCTTCATTAAATATTTATAGTTAAGCTCTTCAATTGGAATGTTTAATTTGAAATTTATAAAGCTTAAAAACTTGTGTTGGACCTTCTCCACACTGTTTGTATGGGGAACATAATGAGGCCCCATATTCTAACTGGCTTCTTACTAGGGCCATGTAGAATATTTTTAATGCATCAACAGACTCAAACTTTCTAATGATGAAAAGATGCAATTACTACCAGCTTTTGGAGATAAAATATTCTACAATGTTTGATTATGTCCAAATGCTTGCAGACTGGCTGGATTTCCTCCCTAGGGAGTTGTTCATATTTAAATTTATTTCAACAGAGAGGGAAAAAGCTTTCGAGAAGGGAATATGGAAGTCTAGGCATTTACAGGGCTTATGACCTGTCATTGGCTGGTTTAAGTGGCCACTTTACACACTGTGTAACATTCACCATTCTGCCCATGTTTGAACATTCACATTTCCTCAACTCTTCCATCTGTTGACTTTTGTGAAGTGAAAGAGCTGAAACCTTTATCACGTGGGTGAGATTCATCCGGCTGAACCAAATCACCTACTAGGCAACACCTGGAAAGTAAAAGAAGAAGTATAAAAATTGGAAAATTGTTTCCAGGCGTTGCCTAGTAGGTGATTTGGTTCAGCCGGATGAATCTCACCCACGTGATAAAGGTTTCAGCTCTTTCACTTCACAAAAGTCAACAGATGGAAGAGTTGAGGAAATGTGAATGTTCAAACATGGGCAGAATGGTGAATGTTACACAGTGTGTAAAGTGGCCACTTAAACCAGCCAATGACAGGTCATAAGCCCTGTAAATGCCTAGACTTCCATATTCCCTTCTCGAAAGCTTTTTCCCTCTCTGTTGAAATAAATTTAAATAAAATATTCTTTAAAATGCTTGTCACAAGAGGCAAAATTGGCAGTTCACAACCGAGTCCTGGTCCCATCCCTGATGTATGGGAGCGAAGTATGGACTTGGAAAAACAGGGATGAAAGTAGGCTGAATGCTGTCGAAATGCGATCTCTCAGGCGAATGTGTGGTAAAACTATGTACGATAGATGCACAAATGTCGAGATCCGTACATTATGTGAGGCTGAGACAAGCATTATCGACAAAATCAAGAAAGCAGCTCTGCGCTGGTTTGGACATGTAGAACGAATGGACAGCGAGAGAACGGCTAAGAATATTTACAATGCGAATGTTGATGGATGCAGAAATAGAGGAAGACCGAGAAAGACATGGCATGACCAAATCCAACAAATACTTAAAGATGGACATGTCAAAAGTCGGAATAATCGGCGCGCGTGCATGAGAAGATGTATGAATGTAGAGGAAGCGAGATCTGTATGCAAAGATAGAGTGTTGTGGCGTTCTATCCTCTCTGCCTACCCTTACGGGGAAACGGCGTGATGGTTTGTTTTGAAGGAAAAAATACTCGATAAATCAGATTTTCATTTAAAATGATTTTCTGTAGGTGCCTTATATTACAAGTAAATTTAATCTCACTTGTGTAACATTGATTTGATCTCGACGATAACATTTTCTCCTCAGACATTTGCACCTGGGTAGCCGACCCATGTGGCTGAAGAGATGCGGGCGCTGCGGAGCCGTATCCTCGCGCCAGCCGCTGCAGAGGAGCACCGCCATCCGGGCGTGGGACCAGAGATGGCTCTCAGCGTGCAGGTAAAACCTGGTTATTGCGAGGAAGGCGGGACCCACTGAATTTGCTCGTTATACCGGAGAGAGGTTTTTTTAAATCCCATCACCATTGCTTATTGTCTCTATTGAAAATTATAATGAATCGGGTTGCAGTCTCGTGGCTAGTGTCTGGCTCGAATCCCACTCTACCCCAACTTGATTCCCATTTTTTAATAGTGAGTACAACTCGTTGAAAATGGCTCTCAAAATGAAATATTTGGGTATATCGTAAGAACTCAAATATTTCTTTTTCCTCTTAAAAAAAATAAAATAATAATAAAATGCTTACAAACATACCACTTTCTAAATTTCAAGTTCTGATAAATAAACATTTGTATTTTTCGAAATGCAATCCCTCAGGCAGATGTGTGGTAAAACGATGTATGCTAGGTGCACAAATGTCGAGATCCGTGAACTGTGTAAGGCCGAGACATGCATTATCGACAGAATCAAGAAAGGGGCGCTGCGTTGGTTTGGACATGTAGAGCGAATGGACAGCGAAAGAACGGCTAAATGGATCTACGACGCGAGTGTTGATGGATGCAGGAAACGAGGAGGACCGAGAAAGACACGGCACGATCGAGTCCATCAAATACTCGAAGATGGACATGTCAAGAGTAGGAATAATCGGCGTGCGTGCATGCATGAGAAGATTTATGAATGTAGAGAAAGCGAGGTCTGTATGCAAAAACAGAGTGATATGGCGTTCTATCGTCTCTGCCTACGTCTACGGGGAAACGGCAATTTTGAAAATACAATTCAATTATTCGAAATCCATTTCCTGTATTTTTATCGGTATTCATTATAATATGTGATATTTCCTTAGAGTAATAATGCGCCAAGCTATAGAGGAGCCCAAACGTAGGAAAACTATTCTATGACTATTGGGTATTAAGTTAGCTACAGTTCGCAGCAAAACAATGGGCCATACTCAGGTCGAGAATTGCCAAATGGATATTAATTTGCATTGTAAATACTTTTAAATATGTACCTGTGTATTTATTATTGCAGGGTTATTCCAATTTATTTTTCTATAATTCGCCTATATTTATTTTATAAAACTGTAAATACATGTGTGTGTTTATTTTTTTTTAAATTTATGAATTTTATTCACAATATATTTATGTTACATTTATTGAGACATAAATCCCAACCCCATGGAACCAAAGTCCGAGAAGTCAAAGTTGAGTTTGTTTGTTTGTCCGTCGCATCTTCGAAACGCCGAGTCGTAGCGGCCTGAAATTTGGACACGTCATTTAAGATGCAACTCAAACTTTATATAGATGCCTAGTGCGGCCCCGACATATTGTTCGTTATCAACAGTAAACATACTTTAATTCACTAATTTATCCCCTAAATTGAGAAAAAATAGTATCTGAAGTAAATATGTTGATATAAGGAATGTTTTTAAGCAACATCATACACGTGTCGGGACAATAAATGCCAAAAATCAATGTAAATCATGGGAAAATATTCGTAATCAATTACCTGTGAAAACTGTCTCCTTTAACAGCTTTGACGCTCCTACTGCTGCAAGCAAACATCCTGCAATTCACCAAAGTGGATTTTTATTTATTATAACGTAAATATCCAAGTTATTTACAAACAAAGCCAAGCACAGCGACAAAAGCATCCAATCGAACCGTTATGCGTATGTTGTCAAATATAACAAAATAGCCACCAATTTGTTGCTAACCAACATTGCTTGCCTTCTATGAAACATAGTGATAGGGCTTTTCTATAGGTTCACGCATTATTACTCTGAGGTTATATGTGACATTTTCCTAATCTCTAGCCCCGCAAAAAGATTCAAAATGGCAGCCCAGGGCTCATCTCAAATTTTAATTGTTTTCTTTTCTTTCAGATGTGGCGGATTTTGGAGTGTGGAGAATCCGTAGCATTTAATTTGCGCTTAATTAGCCGGTGCGTTCGCCTACCAGGCAAGACGCCTCTGGTTTAATTCCCGACGAATTCCACAAGAAATAATTATTTAAAAAGCTGTTCTAACACCGGAATATTTCGGTCTCCGCACAGTCGGCAATTTTTACGACTCACCGGTGACTTGTGTAAATAGGATTCTATTTTGCGTTATAAATAAATTTACGAGAGCGGATAGTAAATTAATTCTCCAAACTGACAATGTGAGCTAGTCGACGCAGCCAGGGGTGGGCTGCCAATTTTTTTAACAAGGGGCCGTGGGGTGGGAGGATGGTTGGGAGGGGGAAGGGGAAGAGGGAGGTGTATCATTTTGTTCTAACTATCCAAAACACTATTTTTGAATGGAATTTTTATGACCATGTGTTGAAGCCGTTCTCATAATTAAGACTGCCAACAACAGTGTAGGCCTCGGTATAATAAAAACCACGTCCGAAGGTAACAAATAAAGTCTTTATTGAGGAGGTGGTATTTCATGTTACAGTATACCGAGGTTTCTATTCTAGCTAGTTATTTTAGAGTGTTTACCCTGCGTTTTTCTGAAATTTTCTTTGTTCTAAATATTTTTTTAAATATGCTAATATGTCTTCTTGCCCATACTGATCATCGTGGTTTCGGATGTGTATATATACAGGGTGTTCTATAAACTCTGTCACATCCGAAATCCCGATGATCAGTATGAGCAAGAAGACATATTGGCACATTCAAATATTTTTTTAGAATGAATAAAATTTTAAAAATTAAAACATCAAAAAATGCAAATGGTTGCTTACTTCTGCAGGGGTGAAACGAGGAGGGGGAAGGGGGGGAGTCTGACACTGCGCCGCGCTCCCCTCACATCTCCCCTGCAGAAGTAAGCAACCATTTGTTTTTTTAAATATTTTATTTTAAAAAAATTTCTTTGTTCTAAATATTTTTTAAAATATGCTATTATGTCTTCTTGCCCATACTGATCATCGTGGTTTCGGATGTGTCAGGGTTTAAAGAACACCCTGTATAAACAAATAAATAAATATGAGGCACCTTCATTTTACCTTTGGACGTCACTTCTCCGGCCACCGTGTATATCCAGGTGCAAAATTTGAAAAAAATATAGCTTACCTCTAAAAAAAGTCACCGTTTGCCACTGATGGACGGTATAAGGAAATGCACTACCAGGGATGTGACGGCCCATTTCACACAAAACATCTCCAAATCCACTTTTCTGTCCAAATTCATCAAATAACGCACCAGTCGTGTAGATTTTTCACCCTCGATATGTAAATATTTCTCATTAGGTTGTATTACTTTTAAGTGTATTTAAAATTGTATTGTTTCTCTTTTATAAAAGTGTTAAAATAAGTACATACCTGTAAATAATTTTGTATACAAATGCAATTGTTTTTTTATAAATTCAGCATTTTTATTTAACAACCCGTGACAATACGTCGAATTTGGTTTTTACGAGGAAGACGGGACCGACTGAATTTGCTCGTTATAAGCATTACTCGTTATAATAACTTTGATAATTATTAAAATATGCTATATAAGAGGACATGCTGGAATCATAGGAAATGAGAGAGCGGATGAACGAGCAAGAGCTGCAACTTGTAAAACAACGGCACCTTTCTTCTCAGAATTTCCCCTTAGCTTTGCTAAACGCTGTATAAAACAAAATACGCAGCAGCGTTGGGAGGATCATTACCGCGCTTCTTCTACAGGTAAAACCACTAAACCCAACGCTGGCTGATGCTGCAGACTTCCGTAGTCATCACCAAAGTACTTTCGAAACGACCTAAATTTTTACATGGAGCCATGAGAAGTTACTAATATAGATTTAAATAAAAGAATGATAACTATTGTCCATGAGATGATATTTCTTCACAGAGTATCGAACATCTGTTATTTCAGTGCCCATTTTTCAGTTTACAACGCCATAATCTTGAACCAGAATGCAGGAAAGATGGGATATCCTTAACAGATATCCACACTGTTGTTAAAAGTAGTTATCACACGCCATTGTTCTTGGACTTTGCGACAATGGTGATTTGACTCATAAAGGTAACAAACCAAAATCAGTGATCGAACATCCCATTTCTAAGACCAACAAAAACGATTTTTTTCCGAGTACCTTAGCCGTGTACATGACACGTAAGGCTACTTACTAAATACAGGGGTCCAAATTGTACATATATATATTTAAAAAAACTTTGATATCTGAGTTGAGGTTACCATTGCTCTTCACCAGAAGGAAAATTGCTGACCTCACTCTAATGCACAAAGTGATATGCACCATAATAGATTGCCCAAAATTACTGTCCCCGATAAACTTTCGTGTACCCACGAGGACCACCAGACTCGGACACATGTTCCAGGGTGAGTACAGCAGGTCAAACTTCACCCACCATTCTCCCCTCCCCTGGTGAGCATCCACAGAACAGCTAATAATTATGCTGACCTGTCATTCGCCGGTCTAAATGGCTACTTTACACATTGTGTTACATTTGTCATTTTGCCTATGTTTAAACATCCAAATTTCTTCAACTCTTCCATCTGTTGACTTTTGTGAAGTAAAAGAGCTAAAACCTTTATCATCTGGTTTGAGTATGAGTCATCAAGCGTCTTTTTAAATTACTTCTACGTAAACATTTGTATTGACACTTAGAGCATGCGAATGGTTTCTCACCAGTAAGAGTCAACTTGCGAGTTTTGGAACAGTTAATATTCTTATTGCCTCGCTTGTAAACCTGAAACAATAACAAAAACATTTAAACTAGGCTTCTTCATTTAAACTAGTGTATTTTTGAACGGCTTATTTGTGAAAATTTATATTGGCACTCTGAGCATGAGAATGGCTTCTCACCAGTATCGATAAGTACGCCCCCGGCAACATAGATAGTCGAATGACTAATTAAACACAAAAATCCCGTTAGGTTTTCAAAGTAATTGAACCTAGGTTTGAGTTATGGGTTATCACTTCTAGGAACGATGAATAGCTACTTAAGAACCTGGAAAGCCCTTAATTTCTTCAGTTATACGCCTGATTTGGCAGTGATTGGTCGTTTTTTTGGGGTGTTCCTATTTTATTAGAGCAAAATGTCTCCGAGACTGAAACATTCGTTAAAAAAAAAAACAGTTATTGTTGCGTTATCTAAAAAATACTTTTCTAAATGTAATACAGCAAGGCAATACATGCAATGAATTGACTGTGAGGAGATTGCTGAAAAAAATATAAAAAGTGAACAAAATCTCCTTGATTCGTTTGAATATCCCACCAGGGCGGATGAGAAATACAATTCGAATGCAGCGAAAAAATTGCCGCTAACCTTATATAATCAGCCTCCGTGGTGTAGCGGCCAAGACGCTTGACTCACACACGAAAGGTTCCGGGTTCGATTCCCGGTGAGAACACAAAAATTAAAAATGTGATTTTTCTCAAGCCTGGGTGTTCTGTGATGTAATGCACCAATGAAATTGGGCTTCCTGGCCTGTTGTGGAGCAAAAATAAACAATAAAAAATACTCTCGACGTCGACATCTTACTAGACTCTGCTACATCTTTAAATAATATCAAAAAAATCTACTACGAACTATCCTCACTTTTAGCACTTATATTAAACTTTCACCCACCCACCTCTCACATGCGCACATACACCTCCTCACACCCATACACCCACCCTCACATGCACACATACACACTCACCCTCTCACTCCTCTCTCACTCACACACTCACTCTGATTTGGCGGATTTGACTTAATAAACAAATTTAGACTCGATAGAATATAACTAAAATTACACTTTTAAACCTATGTATTGTTATCCTTAGGTACTTGTTGTTTTGATAGGTCTGTTGTGTTTATTCTGTTGCCTTTTAAAAAATTATCTAATAAAACTGGTAAAGTGGTATCTGCATATGGCAACATTGTTGACGCATTTTCGTAATGGCCGCGCTCGGCGCTTTGATAATTTAGTATAATTTGTTGTTGCGAGAATGTTTGTGTCTATAAAACAAGAATAAAATGAGCGCCACTTGGCCCTCTGTGAACTGTATAGTCTCTTAAGCGCGCGACGGAATGATTCCCGCCGGTATGGAAACAATTTTGGGTAATTTTTCTAATTAATATGACATCTTGGCGTAGTTTGACAGCAGGACGCCCAAGGTATTGTGTTATAAGTACCCCAAGGTTCAGGAGAATGCAATTTGCGTAATAGGGACAAATATTATTTATTTATTTATTCATATTTTTCGCTTACAAACTATAATTAATAATAAAAATAATGTGACTCACTGGGGTTTCCCGTGCCGAGGACACCTAACAATTTAGTTTTTTGAAATTACATTTGAGAATAAACAAAGAAGACTAACTTAAAATACAAACGTAATTAACAAATATTCAGACAGTTTTAAAAACAAGGTATTTATGTACATCTATATTATTTATATCACAAAACACATAATGAAAATAACAAAAACCTAACATAAGCTATACACTTGTGGAGCAGTTGATTCAGTATTGGTATGGGCGAATGAGACAATCCATTTTACTTCTACCTAGCTCCACTATCCATTGTTTTATAGCCTTTTTAAACATTTTCTCAATACTAATTGCTTTAATAGATAGTGGAAGTAGGTTACAGATTTTAATTGAATAATACTCAAAATCCCTTTATCCGAAAGTGGTATTAGTTTGTATTTGTTTAAGTTGTAGTATGGAACATATAGTTTTCTTGGCTTGATGTCGCCTCGCGTCGACTTTAGTAATTATAAACCGGTTCATACATGTTACAAGGCATGAACAACTAAAACTACTTTGTTAACGTTTTTTCCCTCGCTAATAGCCCAAATAATTTAATGAGGTTAAAAATACTTAAGCTGTCATGTAGCGATAATTTTTAGAAGAAAAAAGACAGTATTCTTTGTTTTTAAAGAAAATATGAAAAACAGTTTTGTTTTCTACTCAAATTTCATTGACATAATTCAATATAGGTACCTGGATAAATTGCATCAGAACATTGATTCAAACGCATATATGGCGGGTATTTGCTTAAGTTTTGGAGAAAGTCGCTGGTGGCTTTATTATCAGCGGAATAACTATAAACATATTTTAAATCACTATCTATTAAAACAATTAGTAACGAGAAAATGTTCAAAAAGGCTATAAAAAATGAATAGTGGAGCTAGATAGAAGTAAAATGGATTGTCTCATTCGCCCAAACCAATATTGAATCAACTGCTCCACAAGTGTATAGCTTATGTTAGGTTTTTGTTATTTCATTGTGCATTTTGTAATATAAATAATATAGATGTACATGCGGCCTCCGTGGTGTAGTGGTCAAGATGCTTGACTCACACTCAGAAGGTTCTGGGTTCGATTTCCGGGGAAAACACAATATATAAATGTGATTTTTCTCAAGCCTGAGTGTTCTGTGATGTGATTCACCACTGTAATTGGGCCTCCTGGCCTGTTGTGGTGAAAATATTCAGACAGTTTTAAATACGTAGTGTTTAAAACTGTCTGAATATTTTGATAATTATCTCCGTTTATTAAGTTAGTCTTCTTTGTTTATTCTCAAATGTAAAATTTTTTTTTTTTAAAAAGCATTTTGTTAAGTGTCCTCGACACGGGTAACCCCAGTGAGATCACATAATTTTTATTATTAATTATAGTTTGTTAGAGAAAAAATATGAATAAAAAAAAAATAAATTAAAAAAACATTTTTGATAAGGAGTATGTAAGTTTAGGCATTTACTTATGACTGATCATAAGTAAATTAGTGTAATCTTTGATGATGTGTAAATAATTCCAAAACAGAATGTGAAATGTATTTGACCGAATCTGAGACGGCCATTTTGTTTCTAGTGCCCAGACCTTTAGTCAATATTTATTTTGTTTTCTTTCCAGGATTAAACATTCACATTGAAGAAGCTTTCCAAGTGTACCAATACTCTCGTGCAGAATAATGGAGTTAAATTCAATAAGAATTAAGGTTGAACCGGGAACTAGCAAAAAAGAAAATAATCTCCATACTGGGGAAGGAGCATGTTTCCACAGCGGCAAAGAGCCAGGCGTTGCTACCGTGAAGGCTGAATCGGGGACCGGTGACGTAAAAGGAGATATTTTCTATATTGAGAAAGGGATACCGTGTCCCCACAGAAGCGGGGAGCCAGTGAAGGCTGAACCGGGTACCAGCGCTGACCAGCCTAGGATAACCAGTGATACAAATATCTACTCAGAGATAGACATTGATTATCCTGACATTAAACGAGAGTGTTTGAATTCCTCTCGCAACAATCAAATCGCCACAAGTAAGTAGTTGATTCCTTCCACATTGTCTGCTCTGAGATTACGTTTGTAGATTGTGGAGGACAATACGCTGATCCCATTGTATAATGGCTGACATTTATTCAAATTCGTATTTGAAAATGAAAATACAACTTACTTTTGAGATTGCAAAAACCCATGAATGAATCTATTTTTCCATAAGTAATTATAATTTTAAAGGAAAATTGTTTAAATCTTTAAATTCTACAACTTTTGATCACTTTTAATTTTCCAATCTTTAACTCTTGTGTGGCTGTGATGTTACTCTAGTCTTTTACTAGTGGTAACACGATGTAACATCACCGGGCGCAAAGGGATTATTTACCACAGTCTTTTAAGAGTTAATTAAAATATTTACAGCAGTTTCAAATATGACAGTGTTCTTGTTTCAGGTTTACAAGAGAAGCAGGAAGATTTTTACTGTTCGAAGTGTCAATTCAAATGTTCACAGAGGAGTATTTTTACATCGCATACTTTAACTCATGCTGGTGGGAAACCATTCTCATGCTCAGAATGCCAGTATAAATGTTCGAGAAGATATCATTTGAAATTACACATCTTGACTCATACGGGTGAGAAACCATTCTCATGCTCAGAGTGCAAATTTAAATGTTCACGGAGAAGCATTTTAAAATCCCACATGTTCACTCATAGTAGTGAGAAACTGTTATCATGCTCAGAGTGCCAATATAAATGTTCATTGCGAGGTAATTTAAAGTCACACATCTTAACTCATACGGGTGAGAAACCGTTCTCATGCTCGGAATGCCAATATAAATGTTCACGTATAAATACTTTGAAAACTCACAAATTGACCCATACTAGTGAGAAACCCTTCTCATGCTCAGAGTGCCAGTATAAATTTTCGCAAAGAAGTAATTTAAAATCACACATGTTGACTCATACTGGTGAGAAATCGTTCTCATGCTCGGAGTGCCAGTATAAATGTTCACGTAGAACTACTTTAAAAACACACATGTTGACTCATACGGGTGAGAAACCGTTCTCATGCTTAGAGTGCCAGTATAAATGTACTCGTAGAACTATTTTGAAAACCCATGTGTTGACTCATATTGGTGAGAAACCGTTCGCATGCTCGGAGTGCCAATACAAATGTTCACGTAGAACTACTTTAAAAACCCACAAGTTGACTCATACGAAATGTTCTCCTGCTCCGTTTGTAAATACACCTTTTCTGAAAGACGTGATTTAACTCATTATTCATTGATGAGAAAGTTTTAACTGTGAAATTACTAAAAAATATTCCCATTAGTCAGAAATTTCTTTATTTTATGAAAAGTTCTTCTAAATTCATATATTTTATTCAGATCAATTGCCATTTTAATGGTTTTTAAGAAGTTTGAACTGCACATATGAATAAAAAAATGTGTCCAGGGGGGTGAAGAATACAGTTCTGAGTGTAAAATGAACCGGTTTGTGGTCCCGTGGTTAGTGTCGCAGACTCATGGATTAGAGGTCTGATGTACGTATCCTATTCTAGCACAGAACATAATTCTGGACGAGCGTTTTTGACTCGATGGCTACAGCTAACCATTCTGCTAAAGGAAATCGGGTGGAGAAAAATCCGCGTTGAAGTGTAGGGTTGATGCATTCGCCTACCAAACTTGATGTCCCGGGTTCAAAGGGAAAAGTTAATTAGGTGGTTTTACACTGCGGTATTTCTCTGTCTCTGAAATGGCACCTAAGGCGTCAGATGGATCACCTTACCTTCCTGTTACAATTGATCGGAATATGTTGCATTTACTTTAGTAATGCAGTGCCCGTGATTATGATTTATATGACAACGAGAAGTGTAAAACATATAGGTAGTATTTTTTGTTATAAACAAATATTCACACGGAAAATTCATAATTAGAAAAATCCTCTGATTGTAATTTTTTTTAATATAGTTATTTTATTTTGTTTTTCCCTCCTGTATTAATTAATATGTAATAAATGTTTATTAGAAATCTTTCATTTGTTTCACTTTTTTATTTATTTTTTTAATTTAAATGGAAAACATATTATACATTATTTTATATAATATATTCACAAGGGGTTTTTGTAAGAAACTCATTTAGGGACATGCAGATAACAATATTTATTTACAGACGTTTTTATATTTTTAACTATAACAATATTTACAAAAGCAGAATAAAAATTATGATACACTACAAATTAAAAGCATATGAAAAGTTTCAAAAAATTACAAAATAAACATAATACAAGGTATGGAAACGAATTCAAAATGATATATACATAATACAATCTATAAATGGAAAAAGAGAAATTGAAAAAAGTTTAAAAATTAAATTTATACATATGAGAAAGCAAACGTTAAAAAATTACATGAATGAAAAAGTTTTTTAAATTAACGAAATATATGTACCTAACATATAATTAAAAATAGTCCAGAAGGAGCGTAGAACCATATTTGAATACATCGGACTGTGTCCAATAATTCCCCCCACGTAGACACGCTTTCGCCGCGCGTATACGTTAAGTCGCCGGGTAATGTTGCTTGATGGGAAAAAAATTTAATCATAACACAAATGTGAGGTAAAAAAAAGTAATCTGTTAATTTCTCTAAAATTTTATTGTGCACGCGGAAACATCGATTAATACAACAGATTAGATAAATAAAGGGTCATTTAATAAGAGTAATTGAATTTATGAACTTTGAACTTAAAATATAAAACAAATTTTATTTGACACAAAACGGATATTTTTATATCATACCAAATAATATTTGATGTTTTAAAGATAATGTCGTTCAAATGTCCCCCACGGCGTTGTTTAATGCGAGGTCTAATTTTCAGTGATCTTGTTGTTTCAAGTACACGTATCACGTATATTTAACCTATATTAGGTACCATAGAATTAAGAATAGTCCAGAAACCGCATACGCACATCAAACGGAAGGTGACTCAACTACTCATGAATGAGTAGGTTTGCGTTTTGCCCCATTAGTTTCTTTGTAGACGTCGCTCAGTGCCCAACTTCTAATTTGAACTCAACTATGCCGTGTTGTGTCCTTTTAAAGTGTAGAAATACTGCTAGGATCTTAAAGAAACAGGATGGCATCACATTTCGTGTGTAATTAACGAACGAATGTTTAAGTAGCAAATTAATTACTTCAAAATTTAATTATTTTTCCATTTGTCAGATTGTCGAAGAAACAAAATGGAAATTTTGTTAGTGCTGCCAGGGTAATTTTTTTTTTTTTTTTAGCCAACTGTGCTCATTTAATAAAAGAAGTAATAAAAACTAGACTTCGGATTAAACAACTCCGTGGGGGGAAATTTAAACGACATTATCTTTAAAACATCAAATATTATTTTGCATCAAATAAAAATATCAGTTTTGTGTCAAATAAAATTCGATCGAAATCGAAAGCGTGTCTGAGTGGGGGGAAATATTGAACGCAGTCCGATGTATTCAAATATGGTTCTACGCTCCTTCTGGACTATTCTTAATTCTATGTAAACATGTTATTTTATTTTTATCCATAAATAAGTTACCACCCTACTTATTTCAAATAATAAATATGATGTTAGAACCGCACGTTGGCAATACTACTTGTACCTGGTAAAATAGCAACATTGTTGACGCGCCTCGCAATGGCCGCACTCGGAGTCTGACAGTATTATCGGTAAAATTTGTGGTTCCGGTGTCTATAAAACGAGAATCTAATCAGCGCCATTTGACCCTCTGTGAACTGTATAGTCTCCGTTGCGCGCAATGGAATGACTCCCGCCGGCATGGAAACAATTTTGGTTATTTTCCTAATAAAAATGACATCTCAAGCTTACTTTGCGTAGTTTGACAGCGAGCCGCTCAAGGTGTTGTGCTGTAAGTTGCGTATGTTCGGGGAAATAAAATTAGCTTATTAGGGACAAATATCAGAATCAAACAGGCAGTTGTTTCGATTAAATGGATTATTATCTAAATTGACTCTTTGTATCGACTTAAGTAAGTACCTAATTATTAACCGCGTCACACATTTTACAAGGCACGAACAAGTATACAAATAAAACTAAAAATATAAAACAAGAATAGTAACTTAACACATTTTTATGAAATGACGTTAAAAATACTTAGGTATGCTTAAATACTTTAAAGGAAATTATACCCTAATTCATTTTTAAATCAAACTTAATTTATCAGCCATGTTTTGAGTTAGTCCAAATTTTTGTAAAATATTTTCAGGCGTTGCCTAGTATGTAGGTGAAATAATTCAATTAGATGAATCTCGCCGGCAACAATAAAGGTTTCAGCTCTTTGACTTCACAACCTTCAACAGATAGAAGAATTAAAGAAATATAGATGTTTAAATATAGGCAGAATGCTGAATGTTACTCAGTGTGTAAAGTGGTCACTTAAACTAGTTAATGACAGGTCATGAGCCCTGTGGATGCCTAGACATCTATATTCCCTGCTCTAAAATGCTCTTCATCTCTGTTGTAGCATGTTAAACTTAATCTACACAATAATTGAATTATTAAATAAAATTGAGTAGCTTTTATCATAAATTACATTTTGTCGGCCTCGTGGTGTCGGCCTCATGGTCAGCGCGTTTGCCTACCATGAGGTCTCGGGTTCGATTCCCGACATGGTTGATATGAAATATTGATTGAAAAGGGTGTTTCCACACTAGAATATTTCACAGTTCCTGGACTGGTACCTGAAGCGTAAGACTGATCACCTTACCTTCATGTTACAAAAATTGATCGAGATATGCTGCGATTGATGTACCAATCCAGTGCTCTATGCACCATTGGGTGCGGAAAGGGAATGATGATTATGAAATTACACCACCGTATTTATTAAAAACATCTGTCAAACGCTTTATATTGTCGGTATATTGTTAAATCCTTAGAGTTATAACACGTCACTGGCTAATAGAATTGCCCATACGGAGAAAAACATTTTTTTTATTACTAACCGCGAAGTTAGCTACACACTACGGCAATTTGTAGTTCATTTCTTCATGGTACGGACGATGTGAATGTACTGCAGAACGATGCCCTCCGATTTCGCCTGCAATACTTATGGAGTTGCATTATACGAATGTATCGGATTCGATAGAAAATGATGACATTGCATCGTTGGTCATTAGTCTACTTCAGTTGAACTAATTTAACACGCGTGTGTCATCGATTATGGACTATGGACCCTACAACTATATCGAGAAAAATTTATTTGAATGTTTGAGCAAAAGTAGCAACAGCAAAAGTATTTTGGACATGATAAAATGTAAATAGAAGTGGAATAAAACTACGTACGTATTTTTTTTTATAATTAACAATGTTTTGCGTACATCTTATTTTATTTTAATGTTTGCATATTTCTATGTATTAAAAAAAAACTATTAGTAGAGGGTACAAAGATTTATATTCGTCTGCCGCCAATATGGAAATTATGTACATGTAACACATTTTTATATGCGCTTTGAGGTTTACCCGTGAGGTGTAAATTCTTTTGAAGTCATTAAAATATTATTTATTTCAATATAAAATCAAACTACAGAAGTAGTTAAATTTACTTCTACTAACGTAACGGCGATAAGAAACGACGTGAAATTAAAAGGGATAAGTAATCTAAGGTTAAGAGAGTTTTATCAGTATACCGACGATTTAAAGGAATTTGATTTCACGGCTTCTATCAAGTGGAAACCCTTTCCACGAAGTAGTAATCTGAGTTTTGAAAAAAGTCGCTGGAGGCTTTATTATCAAGCAAATATCGAAATCTTCATTCAAATCGTTTATCGTTGGAAGTTAATTGAAACAGTGAAGGAAAACACTTTAAAAACATGGAAATATACGCATTTATAAGGCTTATGATTATTTATATGTAGTAAGTCAATGTGTATGATGTTTCATGACTTGTAAATAATCCAGGAAATATAATATAAAATAAATTTGATGTTTGTTAACGACAAATTTGAGACGGCCATTTTGTTTTCAGAGTCTTCTTAAGTCGACATTTATTTTGCTTGTTTTCCAGGATTTAGCATTTATATTGAAGTAACTTCCCATGCATATCAATACTCTAGTGCAGAATAATGGAGTTTAATTCAGTCAGCATTAAAGTTGAGCCGGGGACTAGTGATCTTGGAAGGGATACTTTCAATACTGGGGAAGGAACCGCAAATCCCCACAGAAGCGAGGAGTTAGGTGTTGCTATCGTGAAGGCTGAACCGGGGACTGGCGATTTAGGAGGGGATATTGTCCATACTGGTCCCCACAGAGACGAGAAGCTAGGAGTTACTACCTTAAAGGCTGAACCGGGCATAGACGGTGTTGTAAGAGATGATCGTTGTACAGTGGAAAGAGCGCCGTGTCCCTATCGAAGCGAGGAGCCAGGTTTTGCTTCTGTGAAGACTGAACCGGGGAATGGCGATGCAGAAGGGGATATTGTCCATACTGGAGAAGGGGCGCTATTTCCCTGTGGAGAAGAGAAGCTAGGAGTTACCACCGCTAAGACTGAACCGGGCACTTGCCATGTTGAAAGAGATGGTCTTCGTACTGTGGATGGAGCGCCGTGTCCCTATAGAAGCGAGGAACCAGGTTTTGCCACAGTGAAGGCTGAACCGGGGACTATTGATGTAAAAGAAGGCATTCATCCTAGAGAAGGGACGCAACGTCCCTATAAAAGCGAGGACACAGGTCTTACTTCCATGAAGGCTGAATCGGGCACTGGTAATGCAGCAAAAGATAATCTCCATATTGGAAAATGGGCACCATATCTCTGCAAAAGCGAGGAACCAGATGTTGCTACTGTCAAAGTTAAACCGGGGACCAGTTCTGACCAGTCTACGAGAACCAGTGACATAAATATATATACAGAGATAGATATTGTGTATCCTGATATCAATAAAGAATGTTTAGATTCTTCCCGTAATAATCAAACCGCCTCAAGTAAGTAATACTTTCCTTCATTCTACATTATCAGTTCTGATATAAAGTCTGTAGACTGTGGATGATGATACGCAAAACCTATCGTATGTATTTTTTTTTGTATTTCGGCTCGGCCTGTGCGTGGGTTTACTCAATCTAGGATATATATTGAATCTAGCAGAACTAAGAAGTTCTTCTCTTCCCGGGCTTTTTTTTTACTAATAAGCATTTTATAATAGATCTACGGGTTTCAAATATTTAAAAATGAAAATAAATTAATGTAATGTAAAAATTAAAGTTGAAAATAAATCAAAATATAGTTGGTCAATCTCAATGTAGGAAACCTGAATTGTGTCCACTTCTTGTCTGGTGATTAAAAAAGTCTTGAATTTAATACCTCTTTCCAGCACTTAGAATGAATCCACCTTTCCACAAGTAAACAAAATCATACTTTTTTAAAAACTTTTGAATTTTCAAGGAAGATTGTTGAAATCTATAAATACCTCAACTTTTGATCCCTATTTATTTTCCAATCTTAAATGAATGTATTTACAGCGGTTTTAAATATCACAGTGTTTTTGTTTCAGGTTTACAAGAAAAGCAGAAAGAATTTTACTGTTCAAAGTGTGAATTCAAATGTTCACGGAGGAGTATATTGACATCGCATGTTCTAACTCACACTGGTACGAAACCGTTCTCATGCTCAGAATGCCAGTATAAATGTTCAAGAAGATATCATTTGAAATTACACACCTTGACTCATACTGGTGATAAACCATTCTCATGCTCAGAGTGCGAATTCAAATGTTCACAGAGAAGCGCTTTAAAATCACACATGTTCACTCATACTGGAGAGAAACCATTATCATGCTCAGAGTGCCAATATAAATGTTCATTACGAGGCAATTTAAAGTCACACATGTTGACACATACTAATGAGAAACCATTCTCATGCTCACAGTGCCAGTATAAATGTGCACAAAAAAGCTCTTTGAAATCGCATATCTTAACTCATACTGGTGAGCAACCATTCTTATGCTCAGAGTGTGAATATAAATGTTCGCGGAGAAGTATGTTAAAATCACACATGTTCACTCATACTGGTGAGAAACCATTCTCATGCTCAAAATGCAAATTTAAATGTTCACATAGAAGCACTTTGAAATCACACTTGTTTACCCATACTGGTGAGAAACCGTTTTCATGCTCGGAATGCAAATTCAAATGCTCGTGGCCGAATAATTTAAAAAAGCACATATTGACTCATACTGGAGAGAAACCATTCGCATGCTCAGAGTGCCAATATAAATGTTCACGTAGGAATATTTTAAAAACCCATAAGTTGACTCATACTGTCAACAAAATGTTCTCCTGCTCTGATTGTGAATTCAGATTTTCCAAAAGACGTGATTTAATTCATCATTCATTGAATCACATCGGTGATAAAGTTCTTACTGTGAAATTACTAAAAAATTATTCACATTAGTTTCATGTAAATTATGTCATGTCATCTAATGAGTTTCCATCCTTATGGAAAACAAAGTTATATGAGGCCTATTTTTAAATCAGGTGCTAAATCTGATGTTACCATTTATAGGCCTATTTCAACATTGTCTTGTATACCTTAAATGTTTGAACCTATTATTGCTAGCAAAATCACGCCTATGTTAAAAAATATACTGATCGATGAACAACATGGATTTAGATCTGCCAGATCAACCACTTCTAACCTGGTAGATTAAACCCAGGTTATTGTCAAAGCACTTGAGGATGGTCAGCAGATTGACAATCTCTATACTGATTTTCCCAAGGCATTTGACAAAGTAGATCATAAAATTCTACTATATAAATTACATGCCTTGGGAATAAGATATCCACTACTCTCATTTATTAAATCGTATCTTACTGGTAGGAAACAAAATGTTCGGATAAATAACTATTTATCAACCAGTGCTGATGTTACATCGGGTGTACCTCAGGGTGCTCATTTGGCACCCCTGCTTTTTAATTTGTTTATTAATGATGTTGCTAAATTATTCTCTTACTCTCGTTTTTGGCTCTTCGCGGACGACAACAAAATTCTTAAAATAATTCAAACTTTACAAGACTGTTTTCTTCTTCAATCAGACATTAACTCTTTTAACCGGTGGTGTAAAGTCAATAAATTGGAACTAAATATTTAAAAAAGCAAAATAATGTCATTTCATAGAACGAAACAACCGATTTCCTTCGATTACCTAATAGAAAACTCCAAAATTGATATAGTTAAGTTCATCAGAGATTTAGGAGTTGTTTTGGACCATGAACTGACACACAACGAGCATAAAGATAATACAGTAACTAAATCACTGAAATGACTTGGCTTCATAAACAGAATATCCTCTGATTTTACTAATGTCCGTACAATTAAAACTCTTTATTGCTCAACTGTTTGCCCTCTTCTAGAATATGCCTCCGTGGTCTGGTTTTCATTCTATGTCAATCGCATAAATCACACTGAATCAGTCCAACATCGCTCGCTTCGAAAAGTAGCGCGGATGCTTGAACTAGAGAAGAGGAGGTAACGATTATGTTACTTACCCCTTTCATGTATTAATACAATAATAAATATAAATTAGAAATCTTCAATTTTTTTTTTTGAAGATTGTTATGTTAAAATATCTTGTATTTTGTTAAAGTCTGTAATTTTCGAAATAAGCAATTCGTATTTACAACTAAGGATTTATTTAAATGTTTCAGACTGAGAAGTTTTGGTGGAGAGAATTGCAAGTGTAGTAAAGCTGTTTTCGTATAAAGAATGATTAACCGTTTTGTTGTATGGGAGTGAGCGTGTAAATAAAAGATTACTCTTACAGATTTATGTGGGATTTATTATTAACCTTACTAGCCATAACAAAAGAAAAATACAATAAAATAAATGCTGACAATACTGGCTGAACCTAACCGAGATATATGAATTTGATTTACGTTAAATGTTGAAAGTCGTTAACAATGCCGTGTCGAAACAACCGAAACCAGCGCCGGGCAAAGTAAGTCCGAATTTAGATTTTCAGTTGTTAGGTCGTGTCGCGTTGCTGCGTTGGCAAACCTGACGACTGGTGTTGAAACTATCGAGTGTTGCAAGTGCCCATTTATTTAGGTACCTACCTAATATTACAAAATAAATTATATTACTGTAAACCATTACTTAAATTTTAAACAAACAAACAAACCATCACACCGTTTTCCCGCAGGGGTAGGCAGAGAGGATAGAACGCCAAATCACTCTACCTTTGCATACAGACCTCACTTCCTCTACATTCATACATCGATCTCATGCACGCACGCCGATTATTCCTACTTTTGACATGTCCATCTTCAAGTATTTGATGAACTTAATCGTGCCATGTCTTTCTCGGTCTTCCTCGTTTTCTGCATCCATCATCATTCGCATCGTAGATCCTTTTAGCCGTTCTTTCGTTGTCCATTCGCTCTACATGTCCAAATCGACGCAGCACCCCTTTCTTGATTATGTTGATAATGCATATCTCAGCCTTGCACTGTTAACGGATCTCGACATTTGTGCACCTATCATACATCGTTTTACCACACATTCGCTTGAGGGATCGCATTTCGACAGCATTTGACCTAATTTCATAATCATTTTTCCAATTCCATACTTCGCTCTCATAATTAGAGTTGGCACTAGAACTCCTGAAGTGAACTGCTAGTTTACTCTTCTGCGATAAACATTTGTTTGCCAAAGTAGATTTCAGTGCACTGTTGACCCTGTTCCCGGCACTCACCCTCCTTTCAATATCTTTCTCGGTCTTTCCATCCCTAGTAAACATACTTCCCATTCTTAAATTTTAAGTCAAATTAAAATCTATACTCACGAATCACGTTGTAAAGCGCCGTTGAGGTATATCACGAATATTGCACCGTCTAGGTTATCCATAATATTAATATTTTTTTACAATTATGTTTAAAACTAAAACATTATTTTTTACTACACTTTGCCCTATCTATGGTAATCAAATACCAAAAACTTAAACACGAAACGTGCACTTGAATAGTCACGCATGACGACACGACGGGTTTGTATGACTATGTCAATAAGTAATAAGTGTGCCTTCAAATATTTACAAATAACAATGTACAAAATATTTACAAATAACAAATAACTTCACAAACATCAACAGATGAAAGAATTGAAGGAATATAGATGTTCAAATATAGGCAGAATGGTGAATGTTACACAGTGTGTAAAGTGGCCACTTAAACCAGCCATTGACAGGTCATAAGCCCTGTAGATGCCTAGACTTCTATATTACCTTCTCTTAAATGTTCTTCATCTCTGTTGTAATATGTTAAAATAACAATGTGATCAATCATTAGATTTCTATGTACCCATATATATAAAAGGCAATGTGCGTATGTGTGTCCGCGATAGATTAATTAACTACTGGATCGATTTACGTGCGGTTTTCTTTAAAACGATGTACATTAGAATGAGCATGTTTATAGCTCTAAATATCTTCAATTCAATATGCAGAAAAAAGTTAGAACATAAATGTTTTATTCGTTCGTCACCAGTGATTCAATATTCTTAAATAACAACTGTTTTGCTTTGCATAAATAAACTTTAAAAAATACTAAAAAATGGCAAAAATGAACGGCAACGTGAGACGAGGAAGACCGAGGAAGACGTGGCATGATCAGATAAACTAAACTCGTAAGTCTGGTCATATCAAAAGCAGACAGAACCGAAGGGCATGTATGACAAAAATTATGAATGTCAAAGAAGCTAGGAATGTATGCCAGGATAGACGTGTGTGGCAGTCCATTCTCTCTGCCTACCCCTACGGGGAAATGGCGTGGTGGTAGTAGTAGTAGTAATGTATTGGTGGCCATAATTAATATATTGGTGGCCTCCGTGGTGTAGCGGTGTAGACGCTTGCCTCACGCACGGAAGGTTCTAAGTGAGATTTCCTTCGATTCCCGATGAGAACACAGAAATTGAATTTTTCTGAAGCCTGAGTGTTCTGTGCTGTAATTCACCACTGTAATTGGGCCTCCTAGCCTGTTGTGGTGCAAAAAACAATATGGGTGACGCGGGAGAGAGGTGCAAAAATTATTCCTTTGAAAGCTACAGAGCGCATGAACTAATCCAAGATGGTCCAACAAGGTCAGCCAACACACACATTACTAAGAACGTTTACTGCCAATGAATATATAATGGGAATCGACTCACCTGTTTAATGTGATCCCACGCGCTTTAGATATTATATGCGGGAATGACGCAGTTTTTCCTTTCTAAATCTAACATCTTAGGGTATTATAACTGGGTAAATACATGCAGTACATGGGTACATGAATATATTCCATGAATCCATGAATAATTCCATTGATAGGAATTTGCGATGGCAGGCTCAGAACCAGTTACTAAACTCTAGGTTGAGAAAGCTGTGCCATCTATTCTGCTCTTTTAGATAGAGACATTCTGGATATTTACACTCTCAAAAGTGTGTACTTTGCTCTGTGTCAATCCACGGCAACCTATGGAATAGCTGGCTAGGGGGGTTGTGCGGCATCCATTTTCAAGCCACTCATATTTTCACAGAAATTATTTTTGAGAATAATGTTCCGGCGCCCTCCAACAGCTGTTCCAATACATGAAAGTGCCGGATATAAGACAACTGTACCTAAAAGAAGCACTTACACACTTCTGGTCAAACAATAAGGGGAGGTCTCTGCAGAATGTCCCTACGAGGTTTTCCCAGAGCATGAATTATGTCATACCCAAAACCCGTATGACTTTCACTCAGAGGCATCTCTCATTTATCGCACCGAGAGTGTTCAATATTTTGAAAAAGCGTATTAAGCTTTCAAGGACAAAAAATATTTTTAAGAAAGGAGTTAAGGACTGGATTTTCCTTAGTGAAAGGGATTTGAGTGGGAAACTCCTTGATAATTTTCCAAATGCTTGAGTTAACTGTTTACCATACTTATTGATGTGCCATATATATGTGTTTTAAAATGTTTTTTTATGTTTCTAATCCTATATTTGTGGTGATATACTCATGTGTCTGTGTCATATAATTGCTAGTCCCATCTCAACACAGGACTTTTAGTCCCATGGAGTTGGGACTAATTGTCTCAAATAATGTATAATTACCATATGTATGTAAATAAATAAATAGAGTTAATTTACTTTATCATGCGGTAGTTACAGAAGAAAACTTATCATTTGTTTTCATTAAAAAACAAAAGCCGTCATATTTTTGAATAAGGAATTTGTAAATAATTGCAATGCGGTAGGTACAGCCAGGCTGCTTTTTCTACCTTTCAAGGTAAAGCCGACAATCAAAATATACAACATTCACGCGTAACCACATATTCTTCGATGAATGCTATATTTAATGTTATTTGTGACTGACTGACTGTAAAATTTGTTTTTTAGTTTTGAGATAAAAACGTAAAAGTCATGTTTTTTATTTTGATTCATGAACAAGTTACCCACTTATTTTGGATTTTAATATTATCTTAGAACCGTACGTTGGCAATACCACTTGTACCTGATAAAATGGCAACATTGTTGGCGCGCCTCGTAATGGCCGCGCTCGACGTCCTGACAGTTCTGTCGGTATAATTTGTGGTTTCGGTGTCGATAAAACAAGAATCTAATCAGCTCCATTTGACCCTCTGTGAACTGTATTGCTCACGATGGAATGATTCCCGGCGGTATAGAAACAATTTTAGGTAATTTTTCTAATAAATATGACATCTTAAGCTAACTTGGCGTAGTTTGACAGCGGGACGCCCAAGCTGCTGTAATATACATAAGTACCCTTCGTTCTGGGAAATAAAATTAGCTTAACAACGACAAATGTTAGGATCGAACAAACAGTTTTCTTGAATTAATGTAATAGTATCTAAACCGACTCCTCGCGTCGACTTAAGTAATTAAAATATTTTGACAAGAGAATTTGGAAATCTAGACATTTTCAGAGCTTATGAACTGTAATTGGCTGGTTTAAGTGGCCACTTTACGCACGGTAAAATTCATCGTTCTGCTTTTGTTTAAATATCCACATTTTCTCAACTCTTCCATCTGTTGTTTTTTGTGAAGTAAAAGTGCTGAAACCTTTATCATGTGAGTGAGATTCATCCGGCTGAATCAGTTCTAGGCAACGCCTGAAAATGATTTCCAATTTTTATACTTCTTCTTGTACCAGTAGTTAATTCAACAATGTTTTGAGTATGACCAAATGCTTGCAGACAGGCTGGATTTCCTCCCTAGGGAGTTACTTTGAACTTAATTTAGTGAAACAGAGAGGTAACTATTAAGAAAAGAATATTGAAGTCTAGCCATTTACTCGGCTTATGACCTATCATTTTCTGGTTTAGGTAGCCACTTTACACCCTGTGTAACATTCACCATTCTGCCTATATTTGAACATCCATATTTCCTCAACTCTTCCATCTGTTGACTTTTGTGAAGTACAAGAGCTGAAAACTTTATTATGTGAGTGTTAAAGTAACTGTTCTAATCATCACTGCCACTACGGCTGCATCGTCTGCGTGGCATGTGATATTAACAACCTTATCTCCCTTAGTAGATTTATCACTTCCTTCATTCTTGAGAGCGTTTTCATATTCTGCTTGTTTAAAAACAGGTTTTTGGCTTAAATATTGTTGTGATATATTTAGTTATAAAGGTGCTAAACTTGCTTTGTTTCTTTGTTGTTCTCAACGTGTTTTTTTTATGTTAATATTATTTAAGCCCCAAATTGAGTTGTTGTAACTCCTGGGAATGTAATTCAAATGTATTATACTTGTAAATAACTTTGCGCCATATGATTTATAAATAATAAAAAAATAAGGATATATTTATCTGTAGTTATAGTGTATCTGTGATGATGTGTAAATAATCCCCGAAATGTAATATAAAATAATAAGTCATTTACAGACGTCAAATTTGAAATGGCCATTTTGTTTCCAATGCCCAGACAAGTCAATATTCATTTTGTTTGCTTTCCAGGATTTGGCATTTATATTGAAGAAACTTCCCATATGTACCCAATACTCTAGTGCAGAATAATGGAGTTTAATTCAGTCAGCATTAAGATTGAGCCGGGGACTAGCGATCTTGGAGGAGATACTCTCCATACTGGGAAAGGAGCGGCACATTTCTACAGAAGCGAGGAGTTAGGTGTTGCTATCGTGAAGGCTGAGCCGGGGACTGGCGACCTAGGAGGGGATATTGTCCATACTGGTCCCCACAGAGACAAGAAGCTAAGAGTTACTACCTTAAAGGCTGAACCGGGGACAGGCGAAGTTGTAAGAGATGATCTTTGTACAGTGGAAAAAGCACTGTGTCGCTATCAAAAGGAGGAGCCAGGTTTTGCTTCCGTGAAGACTGAACCTGGGACAATTGATGTGAAAGACCACATTCTCCACACTGAAGAAGGAACGCGATGTCCTTATAAAAGCGAGGAGACAGGTGTTACTACCATGAAGGCTGAATCAGGCGCTGGTTGTGTAGGAAAGGATAATCTCCATACTGGTAAATGGGCACCATATCACTGCAAAAGCGAGGAGCCAGGCGTTGCTACCGTAAGGGGTGAACCGGGTACCAGTTATGACCAGCCTAGGAGAACCAGTAATATCTACACAGAGATAGATATTGTTTATCCTGACATTAATCAAGAATGTTTGGATTCATCCCGTAATAATCAAATCGCCTCAAGTAAGTAATTTTTGATCCACATTATCTGTTCTGAGATTAGGTTTGAGACTGTCGATGATGCGCAAATCATATTGTATAATTGGTGACATTTAAATGTCAAGATTTGTTAACAAATTACAACAGGGATGGTGAACATTTAAGTGAAGGGAATATGGATGTCTAAGCATTTACAGGGCTTATGACCTGTCATAGTCTAATTGGCCACTTTACACACTGTGTAAAATTCACTATTTTTCTTGTGTTTGAACATCCAATTCTTCCATCTTTTGATTTGAGAAAAATAAATCAGAGCTCTTTTGATTAAGAATACAGTTCTGTGTGTGAAATAGAACTAGAACCCTTGACCAGTGCTTTCGGCTCGATGACTTCTCCTTCTTCTTTTCCACATCCGCTTTTAAGTGGAGCATGTGGACATCACCAGTTGCCTACAGCAGAACCTATCGCCAGCTAGCATTTTCTTCTCTTCCCACGTCAATCCAGCACCCCTTAGTTCCGCCGAATAAAGTCGAAAGATCGTCGACGATGGCCTTTCAGGACGGCGTGAGCCGGCAGCTTTAAAGAAGAGGCAACTTGGGTTTAGGTTCCCCTGAGGCATGCGCAACACGTGTCCAAGCCAGGTTCACCGCCGCATCCTCAAGACGCTCGTTAAAGGAGGCTGCTGCGTCCGTTTTCGGACTTCAATGTTAGTTAAAGAATCGAACCACCTCTAAGTCTAATGTCCCGTACTTTTATAAATTGAAACAATGTCTCAGATTGGAAAGGGGGGGGGGGATATTGAAGCATGACCAAGTATAAGTTTTTGTACATTTATTAGGGTGCTCATTTCATCTTAATAGTATAATATATTTATATTCACTAGCACAATGAGAAAGTATTTGTTGAACTAAGCAAAACAATAAATAAATCAAAGTTTCCTATTTCTGAAATAACTCCGCGTGTGATGTCAGCGGTTCTTCTCTGTCAGTTCTTCCGATTGGTTTGTTTTCAGAAAACCAGATATCCTTTACAGCTCTCATATCATTGGTTAGTTCATACGAACCAGTGACGTCGTTCAAAGTAGTGCGTTTTTATTAAAATATTTATTATCATAATTTTTTTGCACATTTTCAAGGAACTTTGCCGTACAATTTAATGCTCTAATATTTACCGCGCGCAAGAAAACCTTTTTCGTATTAAATTTTCCGAAGGGCTGAAGTTTCCATAGTAATGTCAAGAGCGTTAAGGATTAATATTCTATTCAGTCAAAATAAATTATGTTCTTAGGTCTTCTTTCTGATTACGAATTTATCCTCATTTAAATCTGGTGATCATGTTTTTTTCTGTATATTTTTATTAAGGCACAACCCGCAAATCCTCTTTTTCTGAGGCTTGTCAGCGGGTAGTGGAGAGGATGTGAATATAACTCCCAGACCAATTAACAAAAAATACTTCATATATTTTTTTCTCGTAACTGGCGCGAATCGAATTCGCGACCCTAGTTTCACAGTTGACCATCTAACCAACCCCGCCACGTCGCCTGTTTATTTAAAAAAATGCCGTGATTGTAAATGGCAAACTGCAGCTGTATAACGAATATTAATTTTTAAGAAATCATACATTAAATATAATGTTTCAATCTACAAGTACATACCACTGTTCCCTTTTATTTTTTCGTCCTTTAATTAATATTCATGTTTTTTTTTCAGGTTTACAAGAAACGCAGAAAGCTTTTTATTGTTCAGAGTGTCAATTCAAGTGTTCGCAGAAGAGTATTTTGATAACGCACATTTTAACTCATACTTGTGAAAAACCATTCTCATGCTCAGAATGTCAGTATAAATGTTCAAGAAGAAGTCGTTTGAAATCACACATGCTGACTCATACTGGCGAGAAACCATTCTCATGCTCAGAGTGCCAGTATAAATGTTTAACCACAAGTCATTTGAAAACGCACATGCTGACTCACACTGGTGAGAAATCATTCTCATGCCCAGAGTGCGAGTATAAATGTTTACAGAGATATAATTTGAAATCACACATGTTGACTCATACTAGTGAGAAACCGTTCTCATGCTCGGAGTGTGAATTTAAATGTTCACGGAAAAGTAATTTAAAATCGCACAAGTTGACTCATAGTGGTGAAAAACCATTCTCATGCTCAGAGTGCCAGTATAAATGTTCAAATAAAAGTCATTTGAAAACACACATGTTTAGTCATACTGGTGGGAAACCGTTTTCATGCTCGGAATGCTACTATGAATGTTCAAAAAAATGTCATTTGGAATCACACATGTTGACTCACACTGGTGAAAAACCGTTCTCATGCTCAGAGTGCCAGTATAAATGTTCCCAGAAATCTAAATTAAAGTCCCACATGTTGACTCACACTGGTGAGAAACCATTCTCTTGCTCAGAATGCGAATTTAAATGTTCACGTAGAAGTAATTTAAAATCACACCTTTTTACTCATACTAGTGAAAAACCATTTTCGTGCTCAGAGTGCCAATATAAATGTTCACAAAAAGATTATTTAAAATCACACATCTTAACTCATACTGGCGAGCAACCTTTCTCATGCTCACAGTGCCAATATAAATGTTCACGGAGAGGCATGTTGAAATCCCATATGTTGACTCATGCTGGCGAAAAACCGTTCTCCTGTTCGACGTGCCACTCTAAATTTTTACTCCGATGTCACTTGAAGTCACACATGTTGACTCATACTGGTGAGAAACTATTCTCTTGCTCAGAGTGCAAGTATAAATGTTCACATAAAAGATATTTGAAATCGCACATGTTAACTCATACTGGTGAGCATCCATTTTCATGCCCAATGTGTAATTTCAAATGTTCCCGTAGGGATAGTTTAAAAACTCATATTTTAATCCATACCGGTGAGAAACCTTTCTCATGTCCAGAGTGCGAATTCAAATGTTCACAGAGAAGTAATTTGAAATCACATTTATTGACTCATACTGGTAATAAACCGTTTTCTTGCTCGGTGTGCCAATTTAAATGTTCACAGAAATCTAAATTAAAGTTACACCTGTTGACTCATACTGGTGAGAAACCATTCTCATGCTTAGAGTGCAAATTTAAATGTTCACGCGGAAGTAATTTAAAATCACACATGTTAACTCATTCTAATGAGAAACCGTTCTCATGCTCGGAGTGCCAATATAAATGTTCACAAAAAGATTATTTGAAATCACACATGTCGACTCATACTGGCGAGCAACCATTCTCATGCTCAGAGTGCCAATATAAATGTTCACGGAAAGGTATTTTAAAATTGCATATGTTGACTCATACCGGTGAAAAACCATTCTCCTGCTCGATATGCAACTCAAAATTTTTACTCAGCTGTCTCTTGAAAGCTCACATTTTAACTCACACTGGTGAGAAAACATTCTCATGCTCGGAGTGCCAGTATAAATGTACACATAAAAGATATTTGAAATCTCACATGTTAACTCATACTGGTGAGCAACCATTTTCATGCTCAAAGTGCAATTTTAAATCTTCACGTAGAGATAGTTTAAAAACTCATATTTTAAGAAGCCACTCTTCTGTTCAGTGCTCCAATTGAAGTGTTTCCTAAAATTCTTATTTTATCATCGCACATGCCCATATTGACAACAAAATGTTATGTTCCGATTGTGAATACACGTTATCAAAAACTTGTTTCTTTGAAATGACTTTAAATTATTCACAATAATTAATGAAAATACTTATGTTTAATTTTATTTGAACTTTATGTAAATTACGTGATAAAATATGTTTAGTTTTTAGACCGATAACCAGTTTAATTATTTGAAAGAAGTTCAAGCTGTGTATAATATAATATTTATTCATTTATTAATTTACACGCCCTACGAGCTTTTACATTTATTAGAAAAACATTCATGTGCAGCAGTGAAACGTAACTATGTGCATTTAGTTAAAATTAAAGATAACATAAGAAAAACTAAAAGATACAATAATAAGTAAAAACATCAACATAGGTATACGGGTATATAAAAAGATATTTAATATATTTATATATAAAAACATACACACATACAAACACATGCATATGCACCAGTAGCGAACGGTGACTTTTTTTATAGGTAAGCTTTATTTTTTTTCATAATTTGTACCTGCATGTACATACATACATATAAGTAATCTCGCAAATGAGTGGAGGCGTATAAAAAAAAGTATACACAGGTACACGGATTCTTTTTCTATGGTTTTGTGTAAAAACAACTTCATCTCTCCAGCTCCAGTTTCACCTGCTGGCAACAGAAGACGCAATACCTACTTATTTTTAATCAAAATAATTTTAACCAACAACCCAACAAACAACAATTAATAACTTTGCGTAATATGTAGGTATATTCTCCATTATTATAAGACAGTACATGTATGCAAAAGTTTAAAAAAAAATATGTTAAAAAATAAGGATAATAAAATAAGTATATTCACAATTCCTTTTTGTTTGGCACTGATTAAAAACACCGCATATTTGTTTGTAATTTACATTTTATACTGCAAATATTTAGGTACTAATATAAAAGAAAGTAAACATTTTATTGTAAGACGTCACTTCCATTATGCACACAAAATTATTTTTTTTTTTTTCGAAATATATTTTTTTTCTGAAAAATTAAAAAAAAAACAAAAAGATTAGATTTAAATTTATTTATTTGTGCCAAAATACATAATTTTAACTTTACATATTGCATTACATAACATTACATAACAATAACATTCATTAGAAATATTCGCAATAATATTGCAAAAAAAATGTCACGTGACCGTCGCGCTGCGCCGCGCCGGCTGTCCGCTTCGTTTACTTCTAAAATGAGAATGAATAATGCAAGAAATTGGACGACACCGAGCGAGGCGCCACTAGCTAAAACGCGCGGACTAAAAAACTGGCGTCATATGTCAACAGAATACAATCAAACGAAAATGGTCTTTAGGAAATAACGCTCGAAATGCTACTAAGCTTGAAATAATATCTGTAATCTGCAAGTGAACTTAGCAAGGAAAATATACGCACTGGGTTTTTGAATGTTAAAATACAGTATACATTTTGTATTGAAAAATAATCTGCAATAATCAGAACCGGGCAATGCGCTGGGTGCGCATTTAGCAGCTTACATTTTTTTTTGAGGAAGATATAAACAGTGACTCGCTCGATTAGCGAGGGGATAAAATGGGGCGCCTGCAGCGCCCCTTTATATCTGGCGCCCTACCCTAACTCTGATACTGGAAGTACACAATATTATCTACTTCGGATTACCTTCTTTCAGCATAATTATGCCAAGGGTACCAGATTACGGATTTCTCTCTCGGGCAGCTTTTTTCATTTGGTACCTAACGAGCAATTTTTCCTTATATGTGGCCACCACGATAGAGACTTATATCCTCAGCTGCGGTGTGCATTACCCATATGGTGGGCAAGCTGTATAAATCATTTATAGTTGAAAGATTATGATATTGTTCCAAAACGAGTTTAATTTTTATAAAAACTCATTGGTTATATTAAAAATACGAATGTATGTGAAGACATTTATGTGTTCGAATATATTTAGGCGTTTATTATTTAATTGTCGGCCTCGTTGTGCAGTTAGCGCGTTTGCCTGTCACGCAAGAGGTCAGTCATTAATTTCATCATTCCCTTTGCTTATGGAATAATTAAGAGTGAAATCACTTTCTAAAATAGATATTTCATTTCAACCATGTAAGGAATCGAACCCGAGCCCTCTTCGAACAAGAGTTCTCGGGTTTGATTCCCGACATGGTTGACATGAAATACTTATTTGAAAAGGTGTTTTTTCTGTAAAACATTTTATTGGCACCTAAGACGTAAGACTAATTATTTTATCTCTCTATTATCTATTATCGAGGAACGCTGCGATTAGTGTACCAATGTAGTGCTCTGTACACCATTAGGTGCGGAAAGGAAATGACGAATGCATTTTAAATAAATAAAGCGTCACATCTTTTAGATAGGTGCGCAGCGACCACAATGAATTAGCCGTAATTTCTATCACATTCAATTTTATCTGTGGTTCTCCTGTCAAACACGCGCCACGCGTCCGTATTTCGAGGATACTAAATACATATAATTGGACGATTAACCTAAGTTTTTACTTGCAAACGTAAGTAACAATTCCATCATGTAAAGTAAAACAACATGAATACATAAATATCTTTTCTTTCACGTGTTGGCTTCGCACGGTATGACAAATGACACGTACCCCGAATTATTAGGTTTATAGATCGACCCACAAAGTATACCTACTGATCGGATCAGCGTTGCCAATGCTAATTTTCCAAATTCCCCAAAAATCTATATCAAATTACCCAAATGGGGAGAAAAGAAAGTCTCGATTCCCTACAAATTTCCCACATAAATATCTCAAGAAAGAATAAACAGAAAGAATGAAAAAAAATAATATATGGATATAACATGAAATAAAAACTGGCTAAAATCGTGAGTGTAGCGAGGGTCCACCATCGGTAACTTTGCCATTTATGCACATATAATAAAACAATATTTTTTAATTCAAACAAAATACGAGTAGACTAAGATACGTCTAATCATCATAGATATTTCGAGGGGACGTTTGTGGGCTCTCAAGAAGAATTTAAACAAATTTTGTTAATAACCTACCTTAGGACTGATTATCTTGCGCTTTTTTATCAACAACTTTAAACAACCATTTGTATTTTTTTGCACAAAACCGTTTTTGAAAGATAATAAAACAAAACGCAAAAAGTCATTTGTCTAGTGCCTAATGTGCTCATTCGACTGTCATTGTTTTCATTTTCCGTTAAAAAGGGGATCCCCGAATTACTATTTGACGTTGATATTGTGTTGCTATTAAAAATATCGATTTTTTATTTATTTATTTTATTCATTTATTTATTTATTCATATTTTTTGCTTACAAACTATAATTAATAATAAAAATAATGTGACCTCACTGGGGTGTCCCGTGCCGAGGACACTTAACAATATACTTTTTTAAAATTACATTTGAGAATAAACAAAAAAGACTAACTTAAGAAAACAAAGATAATTAACAAATATTCATACAGTTTTAATAACAAGGTATTTATGTACATCTATATTATTTATATTACAAAACACACAATGAAAATAACAGAAACCATTGGTGTACCGATGCAGTGCTCTATGCACCATTAAGTTCGGAAAGGGAATGATGATGAATTCACTGTGTGAAAACATAATGTATGCTTTCTTCACTACACTTGTACAATGTACAGTCTACAAAGCATCCAGAAGGCAATATCGTTTGAGTTCGTTTAAATAAACGAAATAAAGAAAACACAATATTATTTTATATAAAAGTTATTCCTCAGATATTAATCATTACCAATAAATAACATCAATAAAATATAGCATGCGTAGAGTTGAATGGTAATCATCGGAACCCATAGATACATAAATATAATAATGATTAATTATTATTGATATCGGATATAGGAAAAGGTTCATTGTAGATAGGCAAATAAAAACGGAACGTTGGCCATCTCCCAACTCATTTTATAAATTAAGTTTGCCCAAAAATACTAGAGAATTATTATAAATCTTAATCAGTACGGGTCTTTAATCAATTTATACAAAAATAACCGTTTCATATGATGAAATTCCGTAAAAAAAATTTAAACAATCGTAAAGTACGTCCGATTCAAAATACGAGAAGTGCTCTCTGCTAACTTTACCCCAAAGAAGCTGGCCTCAGATTCCCATATAAAACTCAACATATACAGACAAACATTTAATGAGTTCACTCTTTGCGCTGTGAAAAAAGCCCCATGAAAAGCCCACGTGCGTGAGCGAGATAAGAAGACATCGCGCACACGGATTTCATACGGTTCGGATCTCGGGATGCGAACAGTAACAACGTCGAACAGGTCTCTAATTATCATGCGGCGCGAAATTTGAACAACGAAATGAGTTATTTTTAAGCGTTTGGTCCAGATTTGGTAATTTTGAAATACAATTAATAGGCAAAACCGGCTTACGGGCTTTCAAAAATTTGGACAAACTCAAAACATTGTTTGTTATTATTTTTAATTGGATTATATTTATAAGATAACGTTTTACCCAGCGGTAAACATGGGGTGTAACATTAATTGTTAACTTTATCGTATTAAAATAAATGTTTTTGTAATTCTAGGTAATTCGTCGCTCGGTCGTTCGAATTTTCGCAAAGGGATATTGAATTGTCTTAAGCAATAGACGGAAAATATTATAGTTCTTAAATATTATTCAAATGGATTTATTTTTAACGGCGGTAATTAAACTGGGGTTCATTTCAGAAATTGCTAACGTGAACTGAAAGGCTATAATTACCGTGCATTATTGTTTGGTAAATCCTAGAACATAAAATAATGAATAGGCAGGTATAATTAATTTATACTGAAATATTTTCTAATATCGCCGCGTTATTTCTCAATACAGACAAAGATGAATTATGAAAATGCCTGCTTATTTTACGGGGAAATAATTAATATTTTGGGCGCGTTTGTATATTACGTATCAAGGTATATCCGACCTTTATTCTTTTATTTTTAGAGGAATTTCGCCATGGGTCGATTACATTAATTCCACAATCTTCATCATCATTCCCTTTCTGCACCTAATGGTGCATAGGGCACTGCAATGGTACACCAATCGCAGCGTATCTTAATCATTTTTGTTAAATGAAGGTAAGATGATCAGTCCTTCGCCTTAGGTACCAGTCCAGGGACTATGGAATATTCTAGTGTGAAAACACACTTTTAAATAAATATTTCATATCAGCCATGTCGGGAATCAAATCCGAGACCTCTTGCATGGTAGGCAAATGCGCTGACCATTACACCACGAGGCCGAGAAAGAGAAAGAAGAGAAAGACACAATTTTACGTTGGGTATTCCATTCATGACAAATAATCATTATTTTGATGGTATTTTTATATGCACATGTCGATTTAATTATAATATGTAAGCGTGTTCACTGTGTGACACCACTGCGTTTTAATATGTATTAATATTTTTTTTAGTTTACAGTATGAAGTGTTTATTTCTACAAATGTTGTATTTTTTGTATGGTAAAAGGCACTGCGTATTAATTAATAAACAAATTGTTAGGAGAGCATTTCTTCAATCGATGGGTGGTACAAAACAAGTCTTGTTGTTGTTTTGTATCACCCGCCTATCTAGGGAGTGCTCTTCCGAAATTATGGTTGTGTTCTTTTAATAGAACATAGCTTTTATTCTTATAATAATAATTATTCATATTTTTAATATTATTTATTCGACAATACTTACAATAAAATACTGTATTAAGTACATTTTTTTTTAACATTAATTTTATGTAAAAAAAAATATTCATTTGTAAAATACTGGGGAGTGACGCGTTTGTAATGTTTTATCTTTTTATAAATATTTGTTAAATAATTAAAAAAAAACATAATATCCTTTATTTGCACAACTAAATCATTTAACGGAGAACTAGAATCCCGACGGCCCATGGGCTTTTGCATTATTCTATTTTTAACGTATTTGTATAATATTGACTTTAAGATTATGCAGTTAAGCTCGGGTTTCCTAGGACAGCGGTGCCCGTATTTTAACGGCCGTAGTGAACATTAATGCGGTTGACAGCCGTCGTAACGGTGACTAGAGAGTGGTTTCCTATAAAAATGGTGTTGATAACACCGTTAAAAAATAAAACCACTCCCTAGTCACCACTACGACGGCTGTCCACCGCATCACCGTTCACTACGGCCGTTAAGATACGGGCACCGCTCTCCTAGGAAACCCTAGCTTTATTAACTTTGTATTTCTCGAAGGTAAAACAATGGAAATAGCTTCGGTGAATATTAAGGCTGAACCGGGGACTGGCGATGTAGAAGGAGATATTCTCCGTACTGGGAAAGGGGCGCCATGTTCCCACGGAAGTGAAGAGCCAGGTATTGCTACCGTGAAGGCTGAACCGGGGACCAGTACTGACCAGCCTAGGGTAACCAGTGATAAAATTATGCGCAAAGAGATGGATATCGATTATCCTGACATCAAACAACAATGTTTGGAGTCGTCTCGTAGAAATGAAATCGCCTCAAGTAAGTCAAACTTCTCTCTTTGGCGATTATAATAATGGTCCAGGCGCGAGCTGACTGTCTTTTACTATACAACTGCTTTCTTTACTATTTGGTACACTTGAAAGAAGCCTAGTTCAATCGTTTTTATTATTGTTTCAGGTTTACAAGCGAAGCAAAAGAATATTGACTGTTGCGAAACTCCCAAGTTAACTTGTACTGGTTTAAAAACATTATCAAGTTCAGAGTGCCAATATAAATGTTCACGTACAAGTGTTTATAAATCACACTTGGTGACTCCTACTGGTCAGAAACCATTATCGTGTTTAGAGTGCCAATATAAATGTTCACATAGAAGTAAGTTAAAAATACATTTAATGACTCATACTGGTGAGAAACCATTCGCATGCTCACAGTGCCAATATAAATGTGCACGTTCAAGTGATTTGAAATCACACTCGTTGACTCATACGGGTGTGAAACCATACTCATGCTCTGAGTGCCAGTATAAATGTTCACGAAGAAGTAATATAAAATCACACATGTTGACTCATACTGGTGAGAAACCATTCTCATGCTCTAAGTGCCAATATAAATGTTCAAATAAAAAGGATTTAATGTCACACATATTTACTCATACTGGCGAGAAACCATTCTCATGCTCTGAATGCCAGTATAAATGTTCGCAAAGAAGTAGTTTTAAAATGCACTTGTTGACTCATGCTGGTGAGAAAACATTCTCATGTTCAGAGTGTCATTATAAATGTTCAAATAAAAAGGGTTTAAAATCTCACCTGTTTACTCATACTGGTGAGAAACCATTCGCATGCTCAGAATGCCAGTACAAATGTTCACGTAAAGGTCAGTTGAAAACGCACTTATTTACTCATACTACTGAGAAACCATTTGCATGCACTAAGTGCCCGTATAATTGTTTACGTAGAAGTGCTTTAAAAAGACACTCGTTGACTCATACTGGTGAGAAACCATTCTCATGCTCAAAATGCCAATATAAGTGTTCAAATAAAAGTGATTTGAAAACACACATGTGTATTCATTCTGGCGAGAAACCATTCTCATGCTCAGAGTGCCAATATAAATGTTCAAGTAAATTGGGTTTAAAATCCCACACAATTACTCATACAACTGAGAAACCGTTCTCATGCACCAAGTGCCAGTATAAATGTTCACGTAGAAGTAGTTTAAAATCACACTTGTTGACTCACACTGGTGAGAAAGCATTCTCATGCTCAGAGTGCCAATATAAATGTTCACGTACAAGTGATTTAAAATTTCACTTGTTGACTCATACTGGTGAGAAACCATTCGCATGCTCTGAGTGCCCGTATAAATGTGCACGTAGAATTTATTTAAAAAGACACTTGTTGATTCACACTGGTGGGAAACCATTATCATGCTCAGAGTGCCAATACAAATGTTCACGTACAAGTGATTTAAAATCGCATATGTTGACTCATACCGGTGAGAAACCGTTTTCATGTTCAGAGTGCCAATATAAATGTTCTCGTTCAAGTCATTTAAAAACGCATTTATTTACTCATACTGGTGAGAAACCATTCTCATGCTCAGAGTGCCAGTATAAATGTACACGCAAAGTTAATTTAAAAATTCACAAGCTGACTCATACTGGAAAAAAAATGTTCTCCTGCTCCGATTGCGAATACACTTTATCCGGAAAACGCGATTTAATTCACCATTCATTAAATCACAATAGTGAGACAGTTTTTTCAGTGAAATTATCAAAAAACTTTTACGATAGTTAATTAAAGTTATTTCATTTGTTAAAAAAATATGTATAATCTAATCGACTTAGTTTTTTTTACCAATATCAGTTTTCATGATTTTTAGAAGTATTTCTATATATCTAACAACAATGCAGAGGTAATTTATTAATTATTCAAAAGCTGTGCTCAAAAATCCCCTCTGCAAACTGTGCTGTAACTTCGCGATAAACATTCAGATATATTTATTATACATTAAGTTTCTCTCAGAACTTTTCTTAGTGAGAGTGCATTTTGATTACAATAATTAATATTATTTATAATTTCCACCAGTCAAAGTGTTTCGTCGTGACCGACATTGTCAGACTGGTGTGGAATTAAATAAATTGTTGTTACTTACAAGGGAAAGCGAGCATTGTCAATCTTCATTTTGGAAATAAATGAGTTTAAATGTAACGAATTTGAATAAAATGTAAAAATTATAATATTACTTTAAGTGTTGTTTTAATATATATATAATAAAAAAATGTAAACAATACAGTTTTACTAGTGTGTAATTTAATATAGGTGTTTGAATGAAATGTATTTAAATTTTATAGAAACTACTAGCGGATCCAACATACGTTGTTCTGCCCAAACGTTGGCTCGCCTGCTGTTACCATAAAAGACTTTTCATTGATTAGTATTGATAAGTAGGTCCCTAGGTTTTGTTTATGGTTGAATTCTAAAATATAAAATAATTCATTTTCAAATATAGAATTCTTTTTGCAACTATCAAACTCGGCTCTCCTCACCAACATGTGTGTACTTTACTTGTGAATGCGATTTTCAAAAAATGTATTGAATGTCAGTTAAAAGATATAGGCAGGCCAGGAAGCCCAATTACAGTGGTGAATAACAACACAGAACACCCAGGCATGTGAAAAATCAAATTTAATTTTTGTGTTCTCACCGAGAATTAAACCCGGAACCTTCCGTGCTTAAGCACTTAAGACTTAAGTCAAGTTTCTTAACTACTGCACCACGGAGGCCGCGATTACTTTAGTATTACGGAAGAAATTATAAGGAACGCAAGGAAATAATCTGATTGGGATCCATAAAAGGGAAATGCTGTTTGTAAACATTCATAAACGAACTTTTTTTAACACAAAAAACAACATCTTTCCATTTTTTTTATATGTATGTATTCTCGTCGAGTGCAACCCTGGTAGGTCGATGAAAAAAAGATTTATGCTTCTAACTTTTTTTTTACAAATTCTCTTGAAAATTTTAATATCTACGAACACGCACAGCGCAAAGATCTACATTTCGCTGAAAACCGCACGCAAATCGCTTAAGCTGTTTAGGAGAAGTTCAGTGACATCACACGTACAGAGGAATTATATATATAAAGATAATGGGGCCACTGGCGGACAGTTCCTTCGAAAGCCGTGCCTCCGACTCCGTCTAATTCCTCCAACTTTGGAATGATTGTTAATTCTTTTTTGAACAATCTACCCGTTTGCCCCGCGTTCTCGGCTTCTCGGGATCCGCAGCATAATGGATGTGAGCCTGAGTTAACATCCTTTTCCCTTTTTATGTATTTTTATTACTTTATTTATTTATTATACGGCACAAGTGCCTTTTGCAATATAACATTATAATAAGTTAGTTAGAAATACATAAATTAAAAACTAAAAAACAATATTTAAAACACGGGTATAAAAAGAATAAGAACAAGAAATATATATGTATATATTTATATATATACATACATATATATATATATATATATATATACATACATATATATATATATATATACATGTATGTATGTCAGCATACAAAATATATAAAATGAATAAACACCAGGAGCTCAATCACAGATGGCTATCGACATGCTAAAAAACGTGCTAAGTATTTGAGCGATCACCACGAACAATCATGAACACGCTGAAGTTATCGCGGTCGCGTTGCAAAACGAAATTCAACTTCGGTCAGTTCAAGAGGATTGGTTGAATCTCGCACACGCCTTCTTTCAATTTTTCTCGAGTGCCGTATTGCATTTAGCCGGCGGTCGGCAAGCCAAATGTTAAGAAAAGCAGTCGCCATAGTAATTGTTTGTAACTTGAAAACGAAATAACAAACCGGCACGAGATTACACGCGTGTTGACTTTTTTGATTTGACGTTTGACCACGGACTACGGATACGGAACTTATCTATGGCGTTTTGCAACGCGACCGCGATAACTTCAGCGTGTTCATGATTGTTCGTGGTGATCGCTCAAATACTTAGCACGTTTTTTAGCATGTCGATAGCCATCTGTGATTGAGCTCCAGATCACAAGCATAAGTAGCTTTTGCAAATAATTTGTTAATCGTTACTATAGAACATCATAAAACATATATAAAGAGATGGTTTGAATTTACAGAGACTCGAGTTAAAAATGTCGATATGAGAGGTACACTCGTTCCTAGTCTATGCATACGCGGTATAGGTGGTGACAAAGATAGTTGGTTTGAGAAGGCTGACAACAATTAAGACTATTTTGTTTAGTTCTACGTGTTGGTATATTAATATTTATTAAATCCCGGAGTTCGCAACAATCGAATTTAGAATTAATGATTTTATATAAAAGTATAAAATTGAATTGAATTTATAAAGTAAATTGAATTGAATTGTTAAAATAAGATGAATTGTTTCAGCGCGCCGCCGCTGTCGTGTGTCAAACTCCAATAATATACAGTTACTAACGGACCCAACAGACGTCGTCCTGCCCGAACGTTGGCAAAATACTTTTATTGATAAGTAGGTACCTAGGTACTTGTTTGTGATTAAATTCCAAAACTAAAACTTGTTTATATTCAAATATTGAATTCAAGTATGTACCTAGGTACTTGTTTATGGTTGAATTCCAAAACATGAAATAAATATTTTCAAATGTGGCATTTTTTCTGCAAACGTCAAACTCCGGTCGTCTTACCCAACAAAGGGTGTACTTATGTAGGAATACGATTTTTAAAATGTATTAAATTTAATATTATTTTAGTTAACCAAAAATCCAATAAAAAGAAATAAATGAGTAGAAATCCTAAGGAATTTAAGGAAAGAATCTGATTGAGATCCACAAAAAACAAATGTTGTTTGTAAACATTCAAAAACAAACTTTTTTATACACAAAAAAACATTATCTTTCCATTTTTTGCAAATGCATTCTCCTCAAATGCAACCCAGGTAGATCGATTAATAAAACATTAATTCTCCTAACTTTTTTTTTACATATTCGATTGAAGATTTTAATATCTACAAACACGCACAGCGCAAATATCTATATTTCTCTGAAAACCGAACGTAAATCGGTTAAGCCGTTTAGGAGGAGTACGGCGACATCACACGTACAGAGGAAAACATTTACATTTTTTTTTGCACCACAATAGGCTAGGAGGCCTAAAAACAGTGGTGAATTACATCACAGAGCACCCAGGCTTGAGAAAAATCACATTTTTAATTTTTGTGTTCTCACCGGGAATCGAATCCAGAACCTTCCGTGCGTGAGTCTAGCGTCTTGACCACTACACCACGGGCCGCCATATAAAGATATTATACCGTACGTCCGAAGACGGTGGATGAAACTGGGTTTTCGTATGTTCCTAGCTCCCATAAGTTATGTGCGGTGTCACACGTAAGTGGCATTCCCTTTACGCATGTAGATGCTCATAACATAACCTACATGATATGGATGGCCGCGGAACGAAAATCAACCGTATAAATATTCACTTCCGAATGAGTTAAGTCGTCTTAGCAGGGGGTGGGCTCCAGGAGACTCGGGGGGCCCCTTGTTAAATGAAGAGAAATCAATATTCTCGGATCAAATCAGTACATAAATGCAATTTCAGTGGTTTAAATGTATTATGAAACATAAAATTTTGTTGCCTTTTTAAATTTCTCGAGAAATATATTTATTAGGGATGCGCAATAAAAGAGACCTATCCGTTTTTTTGTCTATATAGTGTAACGATTGCCAGCAATCGTCTAACACTGCTTTAAAACGCCGATGTTTGATAAAACACTATATAGCTTCCATATGTTCTCAGATGTTCAACGCAACATTTTTGCGATTCTTTAAACGATTATCCGTCTTGCTTCACACGTGCACATTTTTCTTCCTTTTACCGTAATTGAGCACTGTTTTTGTGCACAAATGATTACACATGTAAATAACATTTAAGTTCATACCTCATATTTTAAGTCATAAAGTATTAGTGTTTTGGATAGTTAGAACAAAATGATACACCTCCTCCCTCCCCCTCCATCCATCCCACGAACCGCCCTCCCAACCAATATATTTTTCCATAATTCGCTTATACTTATTTTATAAAACAGAAAATACATGTGTATGTTTATTATTTTATTTATTTATGCGTTTTATTCACAATATACATTTATTGAGACATAAATCCCAACTCCATGGAACCAAAGTCCCATGTTGAGTTTGTTTGTCCGTCACATCTCCGAAACGACGAGTCGTAGCGGCCTGAAATTTGGACATGTCATTTTAAATGCGATTTCAAGGTTAACATTGCTATTTTCGAGTAAAATTTGAATCGACGTCTACTCGGATAAAGACTCAAACTTTATATGGATGCCTAGTGCAGCCCCACATATTGCCCATAATCAACAGTAAACATACTTTAATTCACAAATTTATCCCCTGAATTGAGAAAAAATAGTATCTGAAGTAAAAATGTTGATATAAGGAAAGTTTTAAAGCAACATCATACACGTGTCGGGACAGTAAATGCCAAAAATTAATGTAAATCATGGGAAAATATTCGGAATCAATTACCTGTAAAACTTACTCCTTCAACACCTTTGACGCTCCTACTGCTGCAACCAAACATACTGCAATTCACCATAGTCGATTTGTTTTTATTAAATGTAAATATCTAAGTTATTCACAAACAATACCAAGCACAGCGACAAAAGCATCCGATAGAACCGTCATGTGTATGTTGTCAAATAAAACAAAATGGCCGCTAATTTGTTGCTAACCAACATCGCTTGCGTTCTGTGAAACATAGTGATAGGGCTTCTCTATAGGTTGACACATTATTAGTCTGATTGATAAATGGTCTAGACAAGACTAGAATAATGCATGGTCAAAAAAATTGCCTAAGTCATTTAATACTTAATTTACTTCAATTTAAAAATCATAAGTCAAGAATTTCCAACAAATTCCACAAAGTAATCATTTTGTCATATTAGGATAAATAATAAGCTATGACAATATACAAAATAATAATTTGATTTTTTACTTTAACCTTACCACTTTTGAAAGTAAATTTTAACTCGGTAAATAAAAACAGTTTTTAATAAATTCTAATCACATAAATTTTTTACACCTCTCGACAGAAAACAAGTTGTAATTTCCTTTATCCAGCACTAGAGTTAATAAGGCTGAAGAGGAAAAAGATACCCCATTAGGTGCAAAAAGGAATGAAGAATACAATTTAAATAAATAAAACACAGCCTTTTGAAAAGAAACGCCGCGACCACAAACAAGTAGAATATTGATCTAGGCGTAATTTCTATGTTTATTTGTAGACTGTCTACTACATTCAATTTTGTCTATGGTTCTCCTGTCACGCACTACGCGGCACGCGCCCGTGTTCCGAGGATACAAAATACGTAAATTACGATGTAATTTGACGGTTAAACTAAGTTTTTACTTACAAAAGTAAGTAACAATTCCATTATGCAAAGTAGAACAATATATATTGCTTTTCTTGCACGTGCGGGTCCGCTCGGTATGACAAATGGCAGGTAACCCGACTTGTTAGGTTTATAGACCACCATCTTCTTTTTAGTTCTTGTTTAATAGCTTCGTTGAATAAGAACATAGCGTAGTCGAATAATGCATTATATTAGTCGCAATAATGCATTATATTAGTTGAATTAGACCAATAATGCATTATATTAGTTGGCTTTCCGCACACATTTTATAGGCAAAGGTGTATCTTTAGATATATTTTGCCATGGGTCGATGAAAATTAATACACAATCTTTTTGTTTTTTTTTTCAGTTTATTCAGATAGCCAATATAATTATATAATATTACTACTTAATACAATTTAAATATAAATTTAATACATATATTTACATTAACGTTTCCCATTATGTAAAGGAAAAAATAATTTGTGTACATAATGGGGAGTAACGCTTTACAATAATTTGTTCATTTTATTTTTGATTATCAATATTTTGAGTATAACACAAATTACAAAAGAAATGAAAAAACGGTGGCTTCAATCAGTGCTACAGAAAAAAAAACTATAAATATAACTTTTCACAGCTTTCTTAAACATGTATTCCTGACTGAACTAATATTATCTCCTTTGTTCATTTCGTTTAAGAAAAATACTTCTCGGTAAATATAATGATGTGCTGTAGTTGTTTTCGATTTTGGAACTAAGATGTAATCAGTTGTTCTAGGTCGCGTACTTACGTTTTGTGACATAGAAACACTAAAATTATATCTTGTCTGTATGGTTTTGATAAAATTATAAATAAAGTTATCAATAAAACCGCTTGGTTTAATTTTAATTTTTTATTATTTTGACTATCGAGCGCTTTCGCCTAAGTATTGTTTGCAACGTCGCACAAAGCTTTTATACTATTGTTAAATACTGTTATTGATAATTTTATCAAAATCATTAACTTTCATCAAGAAACATTATAAAAAAACATCAATATTTGTCTTTATGGATTTGAAGTAGAACAAATAAAAAATAACGCTTTTATATCTAAAACCATATTTTTAAAAAATAATTTGGAAAAATAATAAATAAAAAAATTACATTTTTTAACGGCCCATGCGTTATTGCATTATATAGATTTTTGCTTTGTATCTCTCCAAGGAAAAACAATGGAAATAGCTTTTGTGAATATCAAGGCTGAAACGGGGACTGGCGATGTAGAAGGAGATATTCTCCGTACTGGGGAAGGGGCGCCTTGTTCCCGCGGAAGTGAGGAGCCAGGTGTTGCTACCGTGAAGGCTGAACCGGGGACTGGCGATGTAGAAGGAGATATTCTCCGTACTGGGGAAGGGGCGCCATGTTCCCACGGAAGTGAGGAGCCAGGTGTTGCTACCGTGAAGGCTGAACCGTGGACCAGTACTGACCAGCCTAGGATAACTAGTGATATAATTATATTTACTGAGATGGACATTGATAATCCTGACATCAAACAAGAATGTTTGGATTCGTCTCGTAGAAATGAAATCGCCTCAAGTAAGTATAACTTCTCTCTGTCGCGAATATAAATATGGTCCAGGCTCGAGCTGACTGTCCTCTGCTGTACAACTGCTTCCCTCGTTACGTCGCATTACGTCTGATCCAACAATTGAAGTGAGGCCATCATGTATTCGTATCTTAGAACGGTTATTTATTATTATGGTCCCAGAGGTTTATATTAATATCATTTCGCCCATCAATAGGATATAATCTTTCTGGATGATGTGCCTGAGTCCTTTTTCTATTTTATTGATAAGCAAAATGTTATTTATATTTGGTGGTCGTAAAATTCAGATTAGATTATGGTTTTTCTCGTGTCTTGGTGATTATTAAAGAGTATTCTCCATCTAACGTTAGCACACGTCTCCAATATTTAGCATGTTTTCTTGAAATCTGACACTGTTTCTTATATAAAGTAATATTCCTCCACCTGTTTTCTTGTTTTATTTTCTCGGCGATAAGAATACACTTTATAACCCTCTACCTCGTATAAGTTCAGTTATCCTTTTCCGCAGTTTCACATTTAGTTGTAATATCAATGTTTTTGAGCTTTTAATATCTGATCTTTTTTTTGTATAAAGTTGTTAATAATCTTTTTGATGTTCCTGATTTGGTCAAATGTATCTATTTCAGTGTACCTAATAGGCCTATGAGGCATCATATTTATTTGGGATGTATTAATGTATGAGATGTCGAATTCGCACATTAATTCTGTGTTCTCGAGAATTAACTCTCTCGGGAACAAGTACGCTGATGACCAAAAAATAGATATATTTGCTATAACTTTATCAAATTTCAATAGCCGATGGGAGGTTTGTTTGCATTTTTCTATCTAAGAGTTTATGAAGATTATTTCAACAACAACAACAACAAACCATCACGCCGTTTTCCCGTAGGGGTAGGCAGATAGGATAGAACGCCATAACACTCTATCTTGGCATACAGACCTCGCTTCCTCTACATTCATACATCTTCTTATGCACGCACGCCGATTATTCCTACTTTTGACATGTCCATCTTCAAGTATTTGATGGACTTGATCGTGCCATGTCTTTCTCGGTCTTCCTCGTTTTCTGCATCCATCAACATTTGCATCGTAGATCCTTTTAGTCGTTCTTTCACTGTCCATTCGCTCTACATGTCCAAACCAACGCAGCACCCCTTTCTTAATTCTGTCAATAATGCATGTCTCAGCCTTACACACTTCACGGATCTCGACATTTGTGCACCTATCATATATCGTTTTACCACACATTCGCCTGAGGGATCGCATTTCGACAGCATTCAACCTACTTTCATCATTATTTTTCCAATTCCATACTTCGCTCCCATACATTAGAGTTGGAACTAGAACTCCGTTGTGAACTGCTAGTTTAGCCTCCTGCGATAAACATTTGTTTGTCAAAGTAGATTTTAGTGCACCGTTCACCCTGTTCCCGGCACTCACCCTCCTTTCAATATCTTTATCGGCCTTTCCGTCCCTAGTAAACATACTTCCCAGGTACACAAATTCTTCTACCTGATTCAGAATATCTCCGTTCACGCTGATCTCACATTTAGTTATATTTTCATCCCTTTCGAAAACCATCACTTTCGATTTATCAACCTTCATAAGCAAATCGCTTTTCTTGCATACCTCGTAGACTTTTGTTACTAAGAATTGAAGGTCTTCTTTGCTGCTAGCAAGAAGCACGGCATCATCCGCATACAGAAGACAGTTAACAGTTATACCATTCATTTTTGCTCCCATTCTTAAATCTTTCAGTTCTTTCATACAGTTATCGATGTATATGTTGAACAACCATGGTGACATTACACATCCCTGTTTGACTCCTTTTGGAATATTAAACCACGATGTGAATGACCCATTCACCTTCACACATGCTGTGCTGTCCTTATACAGTGACGCAATAGCCCTTGTCAGGTTACCATTTACTCCATACTCCGATAAAACCTTCCACTATTTCTCTCTGTCAACTTTATCAAATGCCTTTTGCAGATCGACAAATGCGCAGAAAAGTTTCTGATGTTCAGCCAGGAACTTTTCAGTCAGATTTCGCAGAGCAAATATTTGATCCATACATAAGATTATTTCATAATGATTATATTTTAAAGGCTAGAAAGAAATACGAGTTTAATATGGGTAACCTCAGATTACCTACCACTCAGTAACTTTAGGATTGTTTTTTCACATTGTATGTTAAATGTTAAAGCAAAGTAGCGTTCATTGTTAGATTTCGATCCAGTCCAATAGATTGTGCTGCTTTTTCCTAAAATCAAGAACGTTTAAGAACATTGAGCGATTTTTCCATTCGATACATGTTACTTTAGACACCACCTTCTTATATACTTGTGTGAGTACTATGATCGCCTCGACTTAGGTTCAGTTACCTGTACCATAGGACACCTGATATTGTCTCTATTTCTTATCTGCTGGTTAAAACAGTCTTTATTGCATTAATTATTCTTTGGTAGACTTGGAAGAAGTATATTTTAAATGTTTTCGTTGTTGTTTCAGGTTTAAAAGCGACGGGAAAGGATATTAACTGTTCCAAAATTCTCAAATTGACTTGTACTGGTGATAAACCATTCTCGTGCTCACAGTGCCAATATAAATGTTTACAAAAAAGTAATTTAAAATCACACATGTTGACTCATACTGGTGAAAAACCATTCTCATGCTTAGACTGCCAATATAAATGTTCCTTTAAAATGAGTTTGAAATTACACATGTTAACTCATACAGGTGAGAAACCATTCTCATGCTCAGAGTGCCCATATAAATGTACACAAAGATGTCATTTAAAATCACACATGTTGATTCATACTGGTGAGAAACAATTCTCATGCTCAGAGTGCCAATATAAATGTTCACAAATGGGTAATTTAAAAGCACACATGAAGTCTCATACTGGTGAGAAACCATTCTCATGCTTAGAGTGCCAATATAAATGTTCGCGTAGAAATACTTTAAAAGTTCACATGTTTACTCATTCTGGTGAGAAACCATTCTTATGCTCAGAGTGTCAATATAAATGTTCACAAAGAATTCAGTTGAAAAGACACTTGCTTACTCAGTGCAAGTATCAATGTTCACGTGCAAGTGATTGAAAATCACACTTGTTAACTTATTCTGATGACAAACCATTCTTATGCTCTGGGTGCCAATATATAGCGTTATAGTGGCATTGTTCTAGTCCATTGTTCTAGTCCAGTATGGTTCTAGTCCAGTATTGGTTGTGGAGGATCGTGTAGTATAAATTCAAAAATAATAGTGCAGCGATTATTTCTTTTTCTTTACTACATCCGCTCTTTAGTGGAGCATATGGACATTACCAGACGCCTCCACAAGACTTTCGCCAGCCAGCGCTCTCGCCTCCTTCCATTTCAATCCCACGTCCCTTAGTCCCGCCGAATAAAGCCGAAAGATCTTCATCGATGGCCTTCTAGTACTGCGGGAGCCCGCAGGTGTAAAGAGGCAACTTGAGTTCAGGTCCTCTTGAGGCATGTGGAGCACGTGTCCGAGCCAGGTCCACCGCCGCATCCTCAGGACGCTCGTTATAGGAGGCTGCTGCTTCCGTTCTCGGACTTCAATGTTAGTTATGAAATCGAATCACCTTATACTTAATATTCTCTTCAAGCACTTACTCTCAAAACTCAGAAGTTTGGCTTTTGAGCTTTGGTAATTGTCCAAGATTCACACTCATGAGTACTGGCATTATGCAAGTGTTGAACATTCGGTATTTCGTTTTGACCTAGTATAGACTAGTGTTCCAGACAGCACGCATAGTGTTAAAAGTTGTTTCAGCAATTCCTAGGCGGGTTGCGAGCTCTCTGTGCACGCTTCCTTCCTCAGATTATTGATTATTTTTTAAAAGACTGTGCTAAAAAATCCCCCTGCAAATTTTGCTGTAACGTCGTGTTACTTTAAGCAAAAGACAAGATATTTTTCAATTCAGTTGTTAGCGAAAAAAAAACATTAATCTTAGGACTTTTCTTAATGAGAGTGCATTTTAATTACAATAATAAATGTAAGTTACCTATACTGTCGTCTTTAATTATTTTTTTTTGCATGTATGTATCTTTTTAATATATTTGTTGTTTTTAATACAAATTTTTGACCTACTCTTCTTTTGACCAGTCTGTTTTTTTGTTGGCTCCAAGATATTGCGTTTAGCAATTAGTCCACCAAAGTTTTTTTTAAAAATAAATTTCACTAGTGACTGTGTTTTGTCGTGACCGACATCGTCAGACTGGTGGGAACTAAACACATTATCACGTCATATACAAGTGAAAGTGGGGATTGTCAATCATGATTCTGGGAATAAATTATTTTGAATAAAACTTCATGTAAAAATAATTTAATTAATTTGAGTGTTGTCTGAATGTACAAAATAAAAACAAATTTTTAAAATAACAAAACGGTTCATTTTTATGTCATTTAATATACATTTTTAAATTAAATACATTCAAGTTTTACGAAAACTATGACGGGGGCCGCTGGGTTATAGTTCCTTGTAATGTGGATGTTTATACATAGGCGGAATAGTGAATGTTACACGGTGTGTAAAGTGGGCACTTAAACCAGCCAATGATGGGTCATACCCCTGCGAAAACCCCCTCTCTGTTGCAACAAATTTAAGTTAGAAAAAACATCAATATTCCCAACATAATAACTTTTTGAATTACGTATTTAAGAAGCCGTCAATAGATAAAATCTAATCCCAGTATTCAATTTGACAAATTCACGAAGAGAATTAACTTTTATAACAACTTGCCAAATGAACTAAAGCATATTAAGGTTTTTACTCAATTATGTACCAAATGGATTAATAGTTCATATCTAATTTTTAGCCTATTTAATAAAATAATGATTTTCTAAAAAGCATTGGAGTATTTTTGATTGAGGCAATAATGAAGGCCTTAGTGTAATTTTTATGTCATAACTTTTTGTATTAAGCTGTATGGCTAATAAAACAATATAAAAATTAATTAACAAATTGTGTTTAATTTTCTGTACCTTTCTAATAAGCTTAAAATTATTTTTTTATTGATTAATTCCATTATAGCCTGTTCTAATGTCAATCGAAGCTAAACTGGCAGTGCACAACGGAGTTTTAGTTCCAACACTTATGTATGGAAGTGAAACATGGAACTGGAAGAGGAAGGATGAAAGCCGAGTGAACGCGGTTGAAATGCGATCTCTTAGACAAATGTGTGGGAAATCAATGTATGAAAGGGTTACGAATAATGAAATCAAGCTAGAGTGTAAATATGAGTCAAGTATAATTGATAAAATTAAGGAAGGTTCTATGAGAGGGTTTGGTCACGTAGAACGAATGGACGACGAAAGAATGGTAAAACGTGTATATATGGCGAAAATGAACGACAACGTGAGACGAGGACGACCAAGGAAGACGTGGCATGATCAGATAAACCAAAATCTTAAGTCTGGTCATGTCAAAAGCAGACAGAACCGAAGGGCATGTATGACGAGATGTATGAATGTGAAATTTAAAACGTTTCAAAAAAGTGTTTGTTATTTTTTTATATGTTTCGGTATCAAAAAAGACTTTACTTTACTTGTATTTAATTTTTTTAAACTTTTATTTTATTGATAAATTTAAGATTTTTTTATATTTTTATGTAAACATTATTATGTTGTGTTGCCAAAATGTTTAAAGAGAGAAATCCCTGCAAAAAAACTACTTTTGCAGTTTGGTGGGAATTAAAAAGATTATTATTTATATCACTACAGAGATGGGTAGAATTTTTTACTTAACCTCAATATCAAATACATAGATGGCGCTCCAAACGCGCTAGCGAAAGCTTTCCCTGTTTCATGACATATATACTAAAACCAAAAATGTCACCGATATGGATATTCGCTAATAAGCGGAATGGGGAATGTTGTAGAATTCTACATAAAAGTGGCCACTTGAACCCAACCTATGACAGGTCATAAGCCCTGTAAACGCTCGAATATCCATAATCTTGAAACAAAAATTCTACCTATCTCTGTAGTGATATAAATAATAATATACCTACTCCCCCTTGGGATAAAAAACCCAGAATTGTGTGTGTATAAATATGTAAATATATATACATACCAAAAATAAAATTGTATTAAAAAGATTGTTTAAAGGAATGCTTATGTGAAAAAAATTTCAATAAAGAAAAAATATAGTACTTAGATGAAGATTTTTTATATTTTAAAGTATAAGTAATTCTAAACAAATAAAATAATAACACAAAAAACGACTACAACTATTTCAATATGAATTCCTAGCTAATTTAATGTATAAAATTAATAATTGTTTTTATATAAATATGTTTATATTTATGTGCTAAATACATGTTACTTAAACATGAATGATTCGGCCAATAAAATGAGTTTCAGCCAAAATTTGGCCAAATCTTTAGCACCGGGATGTGTCGGATTTTATTCAGCTGTACTCGGGTGCGTCTTGTGGTTCGAGACTAAGTTCTCATCGTTTAGATTTATATTTTCGTAATTAGCGGCCATAAACAAGTAGAGTAGTAATTTCTTTTGTTCGTGGATCTATCACATTCGATTTTATCTGTGGTTCTCCTGTCACGCACTAGCCGGCACGTTCGTACATCAAGGAAACAACATACGTGAATTACAATAAAACTTGACGAAAAAACGAAGTTTTTAAATACAAAAGTAAGTTATAATTCCAGTATGTAAAGTAAAACAATACATATGGCTTTTCTTTCACGTGTGGGCCCCGCCCAGCTCGGTATGGCGGATGAGAGAAAACCCGACTTGTTAGGTTTACAGATTGACCTTCTTTTTCTTCTTTCTTGTTTGATGGCTTCGTTGAATAATAATATATAGTATCCGCGATGATTGTCCAATAATTCATTTTATTATCTGACTTCCCGGACACATCTTGAAGGCAAATGTGTATCCGACCGGTGTTCTTTTATCTTAAGGTCGATTACATTTAATACACAATCTTTCGTTGGGTATTCCATTTATGACAAATAAACATTATTTCGTCAGTTTAACCTTTCTCTAACTTTTAATATTTTTAAATGCACATGTTGATTTAATCATAATGTGTAAGCATGCTCGTTGAATGAAACCGCTATGTTATAATATGAATGTATAAACTTTTTTCGTTTTCTGTATTTAAAGTGTTTGCTTCTACACACTTTTTTTAGTATAGTAGAAGGCCCTGCGTTCCGTGTATATTAATAAATAAAAAAATGTTGGGAGAGCACTCCTTGCATTGACGCGTGGTACTAAACTTGTCTCGTTGTTCAATATCATTCGCCAATGGAACGAATGTGCTTTTGCATTAAATTTTTTAAAATTCTAAATTGTATAATTTTTATCATCTTTACTTTAATATTATACAGATATTTAATTGTATTTTTTGAAGGAAAAGCAATGGAAATAGCTTCGGTGAATATTAAGGCTGAACCGGGGATTGGCGATGTAGAAGGAGATATTCTCCGCACTGGGGAAGGGGCACCATGTTCCCACGGAAGTGAGGAGCCAGGTGTTGATACCGTGAAGGCTGAACCGGGGACCAGTACTGACCTGCCTAGGATAACCAGTGATATAATTATATTCACGGAGATGGACATTGATTATCCTGACATCAAACAAGAATGTTTGGATTCGTCTCGTAGAAACGAAATGGCCTCAAGTAAGTAAAACTTCTCTCTGTCGCGAATATAAACATGGTCCAGGCACGAGCTGACTGTCCTCCGCTGTACAACTGCTTCCCTCGACATTTTCCCTACCAGTGTTGAACAATAATACTGCGCACTGTAATTCCTTATTTTGAATCACGAGGTTGTGTAATGGCGTGGAACAGGATATTAATGTATTTAGTGATGGTCCGCCACAAATAAAAAAAAATCTTTGACTAAAACATTAATATAACTATTATTATATAAATAAAAGACGAGTGATACTTTAATCCACAAATTTGGAATATCCAGTGACCGGTTTCATCGCTTTCGCGACATCTTCGAGACTGGTATCTTTATTAAGGAGTTCGATGTATTTATACAAAACAGAGGTAAGGATATATAATTCAAAGTTATATGAAAGTAAATTAAATAAAGTTAATTTTTATCTTAAGGATCATTATCAAAAAAAATTCGGGTTAACTAATGAGTTGATATAATGCTATTTTAATGAGTTTAAGTATTTTATTTTATTTTTAGTGTCCCATCCTTCGTGAGTGTGATTTTTAAAAATTCATCTGATATTTCGTTTCCGCGTCTGATTTCAGCTGTTTGGAACCAGTATAGGTTTTGGATAAACATTTGATCTTTGGTGTCTATGTTACACTCCCTCAACATTTCCATCAAATTAGAATGTTTTACCCTGCCAAATGCTCTCTCATAATCAATGAAACATGCAAAAACCTCTTTGGAAAAAGATATTGCGACATTTATTTATTTTCAGTTTACAAACAGAAAAAGATTTCATAATATATGTACACTTGATAAAAATTAAAAATAATAACACAACACCGTGGATCACCAATGACGACAAAACAAAAAATAATAATGTTGAATACACCAAAATGACATTTACAATACATTTGTATAACTTATTACATTTTAATCTAAAATAGATTTCTTTATGTATTACAATAATTATAGTAGCAAAAAAATAAAATGAAGAAGTAATAATAAATAATATCAATTTAACCCATTGCACTTCTAATAAAGATGACATAATTTGTTCATAGCCAGTGTAGTTGCGTGCGATACTCGGTTTTGTGTTCAAATTTGCGAAGATCAAAGATATAACGTATACAAATATTCTGCAATCGTTCTAACTTATCAAGTAATTCAGAGTAAGCATCTGGATAACATACATCCGCATAGTCAAGGAGTGGAAGAAGTAAGCTCTAGATTAATGTTTGCTTAACGTTATTGGCAAGAAATTATGTAATCTTTTAAGTGAGTGCAAACTGCTATATACGACTAACTTCGTTAACCTGATCGTGCCACCCTAAATGCTTTTGAATTATAATACCTAAGTTATGAAGAGAATTTCTGTCTCATCTATTTTGAAATGAGGAAATGTGGAAAAATTCACTTTTGAATACATTTTTTTACTACCAACAAGTACAATTTCTTCTATTTATTTACAGTTCATGTGCATGGATAAAAAAAATGTGGAAAAAATTTTCATTCATTTATAAATTCCAGTTAATCAATGAAAATCTCGGCAACTACTTTGAATATAACAACATTTTTTTCGTAATCTTCAAGTAAACTTTAACACATAAGAAAAAAATTGTGTCATATTTTTAGGTGTATTGGAAAATTTTCAATGAAATATTCCGTTTATCGGGATCTCCGAAAATTATAACATGTCGAGTACCCTGAGACAAATTTATAAAGCATCCATTTGAAAGAAAGATATGTAATTTAATTAGATCACAAAGCAAGCCACACAACAGTTTTCTACATCTGAAATTGTCTCCATTTCTTGTCTGCTGGTTGGAAAAATCTTTATTGCATTTATTATTCTTTGATACGCTTGTAAGAAGTATAGTTCAAATATTTTTGTCGTCGTTTCAGGTTTACAAGCGGGGCAAAAGGATATTAAGACTCACTTCTTGACTCATTCTGGTAAAAAAACATTCACTTGCTCACAGTGCCAGTATAAATGTATACGCAGAAGTTATTTAAAATCCCACATGTTGACTCATACTGGTGAGAAACCATTCTCATGCTCAGAGTGCCAGTATAAATTTTCACGTAGAGATGCGTTAAAAAGACACTTGTTGATTCATTCTGGGAAAAAACAATTCACTTGCTCACAGTGCCAGTATAAATGTTTACACAGAAGTAGTTTAAAATCCCACATGTTGACTCATACTGGTGAGAAACCATTCTCATGCTCAGAGTGCCAATATAAATGTACACAAAAAGGTGCGTTAAAAAGACACTTGTTGGTTCATTCTGGGAAAAAACAATTCACTTGCTCACAGTGCCAGTATAAATGTTTACGCAGAAGTAGTTTGAAATTCCACATGTCGAATCATACGGGTGAGAAACCATTCTCATGCTCAGAGTGCCAATATAAATGTACACAAAAAGGTGCGTTAAAAATACACTTGTTGACTCATTCTGGTAAAAAACCATTCTCATGCTCAAAGTGCCAATATAAATGTACACAAAGAGGTAATTTAAAATCCCACATGTTTACGCATACTGGTGAGAAACCATTCTCATGCGCAGAGTGCCAATATAAATGTTCAAATAAAATGAGTTTGAAATCTCACATGTTTACTCATTCAGCTGAGGAACCATTCTCATGCTCCGAGTGCAAATATAAATGTGTACAAAGAATTCAGTCAAAAAGACACTTGTTGACTCATTCTGGGGAAAAACCATTCCCATGCTCAGAGTGCCAATATAAATTTACACAAAAAAGTAATTTAAAATCCCACATGTTTACGCATACTGGTGAGAAATCATTGTCATGCGCAGAGTGCAAATATAAATGTGCACAAAGATTTCAGTTAAAAAGACACATGTTGACTCATTCTGGGGAAAAACCATTCTCATGCTCAGAGTGCCAATATAAATTTACACACAAAGGTAATTTAAAATCCCACATGTTTACGCATACTGGTGAGAAACCATTCTCATGCGCAGAGTGCCAATATAAATGTTCAAATAAAATGAGTTTGAAATCTCACATGTTTACTCATTCAGCTGAGGAACCATTCTCATGCTCCGAGTGCAAATATAAATGTGCTCAAAGATTTCAGTTAAAAACACACATGTTGACTCATTCTGGGGAAAAACCATTCTCATGCTCAGAGTGCCAATATAAATGTACACACAAAGGTAACTTAAAATCCCACATGTTTACGCATACTGGTGAGAAACCATTCTCATGCGCAGAGTGCCAATATAAATGTTCAAATAAAATGAGTTTGAAATCTCACATGTTTACTCATTCAGCTGAGAAACCATTCTCATGCTCAGAATGCAAATACAAATGTACACAAAGAAGTCAGTTAAAAAGTCACTTGGTCACTCATTCTGGGGAAAAACCATTTAATTGCTCTTGGTGTAAGTACAGATGTTCACGAAAATGCGATTTAAAATATCACATGTTGAATCATACTGGTGAGAAACCATTCTCATGCTTAGAGTGCCAATATAAATGTTCACGTAGAAATACCTTAAAAATTCACATGTTGACTCATACTGGTGAGAAACCATTCTCATGCTTAGAGTGCCAATATAAATGTTCACGTAGAAATACTTTAAAAATTCACATGTTGACTCATACTAGTGAGAAACCATTCTTAAGATCAGAGTGCAAATAAAAACGCGTACAAAAAATTCGGTTAAAAAGACGCTAGCTAACTCAGTGCTAGTATAAATGTTCATGTGCAAGTGATTAAAAACCATACCGTCAAACGTGACAATTTTGCCCAGTTTTAACAAACTTACAATATCATAATTTTTTTGTATAGGACTACTCCTATCCATTTTGTTGAATAGTGATACTAATTATTCTGAGAATTTGCACAAATACAAAACGTTTGCTTTTCTTTTATTTATGCAATTTTAGAAGACAAAACATGCTGGGCAAAATTATCTCCATTTGTTGACAATTTTGCCCACTTGGTAAATAACTGTTATTTTAGGTTTTATCATCCTTATCATACGGTTTATTACTACTTTTTGGGCGAAAAAAACTGTTTATGTTTAAACAATAGCATCATTGAGGCATCACCATTATAAAATCAATGAAAATTACCGGTGGGCAAAATTGTCAACGATTACCTCAATTTCTCCATACAATGTGGATTTGTGAGCCAGGGTTGGCACATAATTGGATTTTTAACAAAACCAAAGAGGAGTTTATCTCTAATCCTTTTAATTTGTTCGTGTTTGACTATGCATAAGCCAATAATTTTTTTTTACAAACCATTTCAGTTCTGATGCGATTTTCGTAATTAAGGGAGCTTGCCCCCAAAACGATTTTTCTTTAAATGTGTATGTAGAAAAAAACACGATCTTTATATTTTTGTAGAGCAGTGCAATTATTTGCTAGATTAACTATACTTTGAAATTGTATTTTATGTACATAATTCATAATATTGTGTATGTTTTATTTTTTTCTTTAGACTGTTAAAAATATTTATACAAAAAACATTTAAAATAAAAAATAAGTCTTCATAATTATTATATCTTCATATATTACAAATCGCTGGCAAATTAAATCAATAAAACTTTCTAAAATGTGGTCGGATATTCTTAATTTATTTTCAATGGTAAAAATTAAAATTGGTTTTTGTATAACAATTTTTAATTTACTCACAGAAAATGACTCAATCTTGCAGTTTTTAAGATTTACATTAAATTTATAAAAACCTTGATGCAAGATTACAGGTTCAGGTAAAGATTTCACAATGTTCTAATTAAAAACATCAGCAATATCCTCAACTTGAGATCACACAAAGCTCCATTACGTTTGAGTCTTACAAATGAAAAGAAAAATTCTTGATTTTGATTACAAACTAAACAATAATGTACTAATGAGAAAGCGCGAAATTAAAGATCTTGGGGTTGTTTTAGACTCAAAACTACTTTTTGAATCGCATATCAATAAAATTGCCTCCAAAGCATTGAGCATCTTAGGTTTCATAAGTCGAATGAGTAAACACTTTGATAATCCAAAGGCCCTAATTTCATTATATTATACGTTTGTCAGAAACCATTTGGAATACGCATCTCAGATATGGAATCCCAAGTATGCCATATATATAACAAGAATAAAAAATATTCAAAACAGATTTATAAAGTACCTAAAATACAAAACCGGTATTTCTTATGTATAAACTCTCACTGCCTCCACCTACCATGGAATCACTTCTCTACATCACCGCAGAGTGTGTGCGGACCAACTACAGCTTCACAAAATTATGACACGAATAGTAGACTGTACAGAGCTACTTAGTTTAATAACGATACATGTGCCAGCCAGGATTTGTAGACGGTACCACCTGTTTTATGTATCAATAAGTAAAACATCGTATGTAAAAATGCTTTTTTTCGTAGGACTTTTTTAGTGTACAATACAAAATTTACAGATATAGATTACACAAACATCACTCTGTCAGATTTAAAATTTACAGTAAAAATGCATTATGTATTATAATAATAAATATGTACATCTCCCTTCCCCTCCTTATCCTCTCTTCAAGCATCCTTGTCCTAATATCACCCAATTTACAATAGCTTACTGTTCTTTAAAAAAAACTTTGATTATTGAAAAATATTAACGAGTACATGAAAATAAAAATTTGATATGTATAAAGTTAAATGTATTTATTTAATATGAAGTATATTTTCTTTACTAACTTTGTATACTTTGTGGACATCTGTCATTAGTTCTGAGTTTATACACTATATCTGTTTGTTTACTATAAATATGTATGTAGAAATGTTGATTTCCCAAATAAAATAAAACATATTAAAATATTATCTCCTTGTTAATACTTTACGAATTATTTATTTATCTCTCTGAATCAATTATATGATACGCTATAACTTCCTGGGGGTTATCAAGTGAAACTAATATTAATTTTATTCAAACTTTGCAAAAGTCTATGATCAAATTGCTATTACATAAAGATGTATACCGCCAGAGACACAATATTTCAATATCATTGATGAATAAATCTGTAAATAAATTATCTGTTAGGGCTCTACTTTGGTACAACTTAATTTGTCAGCATGCGTCGCACTCCGAGTATAAACACAAGTTGGTACATGATTACACCAGGTTTACTAGTATGGCTGTACTAGAGCTAGCTGTTCCTAGATATTGCAATTAATATGGCAACACAACTGTCACCAAAATTCTCTTGAAAGAGTCCAAAAAAAGTCTTACGGTATATAAATTTTAAACTTAGAATCAGTCATGAATTTTTAAATTATGATTTTTTTCTAAAAACATTAAATTTGTTAAAACTTAACAATAGTAGAATAATTATAGACCTTTTAAATTTATTCAAAATTGTAAATTCAATATGGGATTACCCTGAACTACTATCTCTCATCAACAACTTCAGGGTGCCTGGAAGAATGACTAGACAGGTGCCACCGTTTTGTAGCAACAATTCACGGACAGTGTATACTTGTAATGCCGTATTACGTATTTAAGAAGCCGTCAATAGATAAAATCTAATCCCAGTATTCAATTTGACAAATTCACGAAGAGAATTAACTTTTATAACAACTTGCCAAATGAACTAAAGCATATTAAGGTTTTTACTCAATTATGTACCAAATGGATTAATAGTTCATATCTAATTTTTAGCCTATTTAATAAAATAATGATTTTCTAAAAAGCATTGGAGTATTTTTGATTGAGGCAATAATGAAGGCCTTAGTGTAATTTTTATGTCATAACTTTTTGTATTAAGCTGTATGGCTAATAAAACAATATAAAAATTAATTAACAAATTGTGTTTAATTTTCTCTACCTTTCTAATAAGCTTAAAATTATGTTTTTATTGATTAATTCCATTATAGCCTGTTCTAATGTCAATCGAAGCTAAACTGGCAGTGCACAACGGAGTTTTAGTTCCAACACTTATGTATGGAAGTGAAACATGGAACTGGAAGAGAAAGGATGAAAGCCGAGTGAACGCGGTTGAAATGCGATCTCTTAGACAAATGTGTGGGAAATCAATGTATGAAAGGGTTACGAATAATGAAATCAAGCTAGAGTGTAAATATGAGTCAAGTATAATTGATAAAATTAAGGAAGGTTCTATGAGAGGGTTTGGTCACGTAGAACGAATGGACGACGAAAGAATGGTAAAACGAGTATATATGGCGAAAATGAACGACAACGTGAGACGAGGACGACCAAGGAAGACGTGGCATGATCAGATAAACCAAAATCTTAAGTCTGGTCATGTCAAAAGCAGACAGAACCGAAGGGCATGTATGACGAGATGTATGAATGTGAAATTTAAAACGTGTCAAAAAAGTGTTTGTTTGTTATTTTTTTATATGTTTCGGTATCAAAAAAGACTTTACTTTACTTGTATTTAATTTTTTTTAACTTTTATTTTATTGATAAATTTAAGATTTTTTTATATTTTTATGTAAACATTATTATGTTGTGTTGCCAAAATGTTTAAAGAGAGAAATCCCTGCAAAAAACTACTTTTGCAGTTTGGTGGGAATTAAAAAGATTATTATTTATATCACTACAGAGATGGGTAGAATTTTTTACTTAACCTCAATATCAAATACATAGATGGCGCTCCAAACGCGCTAGCGAAAGCTTTCCCTGTTTCATGACATATATACTAAAACCAAAAATGTCACCGATATGGATATTCGCTAATAAGCGGAATGGGGAATGTTGTAGAATTCTACATAAAAGTGGCCACTTGAACCCAACCTATGACAGGTCATAAGCCCTGTAAACGCTCGAATATCCATAATCTTGAAACGAAAATTCTACCCATCTCTGTAGTAATATAAATAATAATATACCTACTCCCCCTTGGGATAAAAAACCCAGAATTGTGTGTGTTTAAATATGTAAATATATATACATACCAAAAATAAAATTGTATTAAAAAGATTGTTTAAAGGAATGCTTATGTGAAAAAAATTTCAATAAAGAAAAAATATAGTACTTAGATGAAGATTTTTTATATTTTAAAGTATAAGTAATTCTAAACAAATAAAATAATAACAGAAAAAACGACTACAACTATTTCAATATGAATTCCTAGCTAATTTAATGTATAAAATTAATAATTGTTTTTATATAAATATGTTTATATTTATGTGCTGAATACATGTTACTTAAACATGAATGATTCGGCCAATAAAATGAGTTTCAGCCAAAATTTGGCCAAATCTTTAGCACCGGGATGTGTCGGATTTTATTCAGCTGTACTCGGGTGCATCTTGTGGTTCGAGACTAAATTCTCATCGTTTAGATTTATATTTTCGTAATTAGCGGCCATAAACAAGTAGAGTAGTAATTTCTTTTGTTCGTGGATCTATCACATTCGATTTTATCTGTGGTTCTCCTGTCAAGCACTGGCCGGCACGTTCGTACATCAAGGAAACAACATACGTGAATTACAATAAAACTTGACGAAAAAACGAAGTTTTTAAATACAAAAGTAAGTAATAATTCCAGTATGTAAAGTAAAACAATACATATGGCTTTTCTTTCACGTGTGGGCCCCGCCCAGCTCGGTATGGCGGATGAGAAAACCCGACTTGTTAGGTTTACAGATTGACCTTCTTTTTCTTCTTTCTTGTTTGATGGCTTCGTTGAATAATAATATATAGTATCCGCGATGATTGTCCAATAATTCATTTTATTATCTGACTTCCCGGACACATCTTGAAGGCAAATGTGTATCCGACCGGAGTTCTTTTATCTTAAGGTCGATTACATTTAATACACAATCTTTCGTTGGGTATTCCATTTATGACAAATAAACATTATTTCGTCAGTTTAACTTTTTTCTAACTTTTAATATTTTTAAATGCACATGTTGATTTAATCATAATGTGTAAGCATGCTCGTTGAATGAAACCGCTATGTTATAATATGGATGTATAAACTTTTTTCGTTTTCTGTATTTAAAGTGTTTGCTTCTACACACTTTTTTTTAGTATAGTAGAAGGCCCTGCGTTCCGTGTATATTAATAAATAAAAAAATGTTGGGAGAGCACTCCTTGCATTGACGCGTGGTACTAAACTTGTCTCGTTGTTCAATATCATTCGCCAATGGAACGAATGTGCTTTTGCATTAAATTTTTTAAAATTCTAAATTGTATAATTTTTATCATCTTTACTTTAATATTATACAGATATTTAATTGTATTTTTTGAAGGAAAAGCAATGGAAATAGCTTCGGTGAATATTAAGGCTGAACCGGGGATTGGCGATGTAGAAGGAGATATTCTCCGCACTGGGGAAGGGGCACCATGTTCCCACGGAAGTGAGGAGCCAGGTGTTGATACCGTGAAGGCTGAACCGGGGACCAGTACTGACCTGCCTAGGATAACCAGTGATATAATTATATTCACGGAGATGGACATTGATTATCCTGACATCAAACAAGAATGTTTGGATTCGTCTCGTAGAAACGAAATGGCCTCAAGTAAGTAAAACTTCTCTCTGTCGCGAATATAAACATGGTCCAGGCACGAGCTGACTGTCCTCCGCTGTACAACTGCTTCCCTCGACATTTTCCCTACCAGTGTTGAACAATAATACTGCGCACTGTAATTCCTTATTTTGTCGAGGTTGTGTAATGGCGTGGAACAGGATATTAATGTATTTAGTGATGGTCCGCCACAAATAAAAAAAAATCTTTGACTAAAACATTAATATAACTATTATTATATAAATAAAAGACGAGTGATACTTTAATCCACAAATTTGGAATATCCAGTGATCGGTTTCATCGCTTTCGCGACATCTTCGAGACTGGTATCTTTATTAAGGAGTTCAATGTATTCATACAAAACAGAGGTAAGGATATATAATTCAAAGTTATATGAAAGTAAATTAAATAAAGTTAATTTTTATCTTAAGGATCATTATCGAAAAAAATTCGGGTTAACTAATGAGTTGATATAATGCTATTTTAATGAGTTTAAGTATTTTATTTTATTTTTAGTGTCCCATCCTTCGTGAGTGTGATTTTTAAAAATTCATCTGATATTTCGTTTCCGCGTCTGATTTCAGCTGTTTGGAACCAGTATAGGTTTTGGATAAACATTTGATCTTTGGTGTCTATGTTACACTCCCTCAACATTTCCATCAAATTAGAATGTTTTACCCTGCCAAATGCTCTCTCATAATCAATGAAACATGCAAAAACCTCTTTGGAAAAAGATATTGCGACATTTATTTATTTTCAGTTTACAAACAGAAAAAGATTTCATAATATATGTACACTTGATAAAAATTAAAAATAATAACACAACACCGTGGATCACCAATGACGACAAAACAAAAAATAATAATGTTGAATACACCAAAATGACATTTACAATACATTTGTATAACTTATTACATTTTAATCTAAAATAGATTTCTTTATGTATTACAATAATTATAGTAGCAAAAAAATAAAATGAAGAAGTTGATGTATGGAAAAACACCAAAGCGGTGTTTACCCATAAAAACATTGGCAAAAAATAAGTAAATAATAAAATTGGGTTTTAACTAAGGATGCTGATAGTGATAAATAATCATACACGTGCGTTTTGGTAAATTTTGAAAGCTAAAGTAAATTCCTTGCAACTAGCCACGGTTAAATACTTGGGTTTTTGCACTTATTAACAGAGGTCAATAAAACACGACTCCGTACAACGAAGTAAATCCCGAAATTCTTCCAAGGGACCGGACTTAATCCTACCCCATCATAAAATGTAAAACTTCCCGTCTTCGGAACGTGAAAAACCTTGCTCGGATTATCTGCATGCCGAAAGATGCATAGGGTACTAACACGGTCGACAGATATTCCGGTCACTCATATGTATGGAGGCAAGATGGTCAGTTTTACGCTTCGGGTTCCAATCAAGGAACGATAAAAACATTGCAGCCTAGAATTTAAATTAAAAATCAATATTTCACATCTTCCTTGCCGGGAATCGAACCCGACGTTTATTCGACATGTATATTTTTATTCATCCTTATTTCTCTATCCGCACTCGGTGGTGCATATAGCACCGGATCAGTTCGTCAAGTGATTCCCATTTACATAGAAGGTAAGGCGATCAGCTTACGCTTCAGGTTCCGGTCCAGGAACCTCTATCAACCATCAACCACGAGGCGAAATTATAAATAAATTATATCTTAATCTCCATGTTTGTATTTAAGTTGATTTAATTAAGTTAGTGTAAGTTAATTATAAATATAATTATTATTATAGTTTTGTTGGATATAAGTTTAGATGTAAGATTTGTGTAGTAATAAGGGTTGAAAAAGGACAACATTCTAATTGTGCTATATGTGTGAGGGGGAAAGGAGACAGACACGATCGGGTGGGTCTATAAAATGGGCCACAGCCCTTAAGTTTTTTTTAGTTGAGTGGCAGGTCTCCGGACCTCCGAAGTTTTTTTCAGTCGAGGGAAGTTATTAGTTGAGGGAAGTTTTAGTTGAGTATCAGTCGAAGATCAGTCGGGTGTCAACACACAGAGAAGAAAGTCGCGAAACTCGTCGCGGGACAAGTACTCGGACTTGTCCCAGTCCTTCGTTTGATCTCCGAAGTTCTCTGGCCCAGTCTGCCAGCTTTCACCACGTGGCCGCCTGCAGCCATGTACAAGACGTCCGCCTACGCGCTAACCACGCGTCCCCGCCGCAGCTGGATGCTGCCGCCGCAAACAACAACTCCGCCTGCCACACGCAGCCTCACGCGTCGTCGACAAGACGTCCGCCTACGCGCTAACCACGCATCCCCGCCGCAGCTGGACGCTGCCGCCGCAAACAACTCCGCCTGCAACACGCAGCCTCACGCGTCGTCGACAAGACGTCCGCCTACGCGCTAACCGTGCGCCCTCGCCGCAGCTGGACGCTGCCGCCGCAAACAACTCCGCCTGCAACACGCAGCCTCACGCGTCGTCGACAAGACGTCCGCCTACGCGCTAACCGTGCGCCCTCGCCGCAGCTGGACGCTGCCGCCGCAAACAACTCCGCCTGCAACACGCCGCTCCACGCGTCGTCCACAGACACGACGCTGCCTACGCGCTAACCGCGCGCCCTCGCCGCAGCTAGATGCTGCTGCCTCCAGATCGTTTTTTTGGTAGTATTAAGTTTAGTTATAAGTCCGTAGTATTAAGAATTAACTTAAGACCTTTATTTGTTAAAAGACTATAAAACCTACATGGGAATTTGATCAAGCACTCTTTCATTATTATATACCCCTTCCTCTCAACATAATATTACAAGGCAATCTAGTTAATTTTAACTTAAATTCTTTTAATTATTAGGATAAACTTTAGAACTAAATGAAACAACGGAAATCCTATATTTCTAGTGTGTTAAAGTAATAATAAATAATATCAATTTAACCCATTGCACTTCTAATAAAGATGACATAATTTGTTCATAGCCAATGTAGTTGCGTGCGATACTCGGTTTTGTGTTCAAATTTGCGAAGATCAAAGATATAACGTATACAAATATTCTGCAATCGTTCTAACTTATCAAGTAATTCAGAGTAAGCATCTGGATAACATACATCCGCATAGTCAAGGAGTAGAAGAAGTAAGCTCTAGATTAATGCTTGCTTAACGTTAATTGGCAAGAAATTATGTAATCTTTTAAGTGAGTGCAAACTGCTATATACGACTAACTTCGTTAACCTGATCGTGTCACCCTAAATGCTTATGAATTATAATACCTAAGTTATGAATAGAATTTCTGTCTCATCTATTTTGAAATGAGGAAATGTGGAAAAATTCACTTTTGAATACATTTTTTTACTACCAACAAGTACAATTTCTTCTATTTATTTGCAGTTCATGTGCATGGATAAAAAAAACGTGGAAAAAATTTTCATTAATTTATAAATTCCAGTTAATCAATGAAAATCTCGGCAACTACTTTGAATATAACAACATTTTTTTCGTAATCTTCAAGTAAACTTTAACACATAAGAAAAAAATTGTGTCATATTTTTAGGTGTATTGGAAAATTTTCAATGAAATATTCCGTTTATCGGGATCTCCGAAAATGATAACATGTCGAGTACCCTGAGACAAATTTATAAAGCATCCATTTGAAAGAAAGATATGTAATTTAATTAGATCACAAAGCAAGCCACACAACAGTTTTCTACATCTGAAATTGTCTCCATTTCTTGTCTGCTGGTTGGAAAAATCTTTATTGCATTTATTATTCTTTGATACGCTTGTAAGAAGTATAGTTCAAATATTTTTGTCGTCGTTTCAGGTTTACAAGCGGGGCAAAAGGATATTAAGACTCACTTCTTGACTCATTCTGGTAAAAAAACATTCACTTGCTCACAGTGCCAGTATAAATGTATACGCAGAAGTTATTTAAAATCCCACATGTTGACTCATACTGGTGAGAAACCATTCTCATGCTCAGAGTGCCAGTATAAATTTTCACGTAGAGATGCGTTAAAAAGACACTTGTTGATTCATTCTGGGAAAAAACAATTCACTTGCTCACAGTGCCAGTATAAATGTTTACACAGAAGTAGTTTAAAATCCCACATGTTGACTCATACTGGTGAGAAACCATTCTCATGCTCAGAGTGCCAATATAAATGTACACAAAAAGGTGCGTTAAAAAGACACTTGTTGATTCATTCTGGGAAAAAACAATTCACTTGCTCACAGTGCCAGTATAAATGTTTACGCAGAAGTAGTTTGAAATTCCACATGTCGAATCATACGGGTGAGAAACCATTCTCATGCTCAGAGTGCCAATATAAATGTACACAAAAAGTTGCGTTAAAAATACACTTGTTGACTCATTCTGGTAAAAAACCATTCTCATGCTCAAAGTGCCAATATAAATGTACACAAAGAGGTAATTTAAAATCCCACATGTTTACGCATACTGGTGAGAAACCATTCTCATGCGCAGAGTGCCAATATAAATGTTCAAATAAAATGAGTTTGAAATCTCACATGTTTACTCATTCAGCTGAGGAACCATTCTCATGCTCCGAGTGCAAATATAAATGTGTACAAAGAATTCAGTTAAAAAGACACTTGTTGACTCATTCTGGGGAAAAACCATTTCCATGCTCAGAGTGCCAATATAAATTTACACAAAAAAGTAATTTAAAATCCCACATGTTTACGCATACTGGTGAGAAATCATTGTCATGCGCAGAGTGCAAATATAAATGTGCACAAAGATTTCAGTTAAAAAGACACATGTTGACTCATTCTGGGGAAAAACCATTCTCATGCTCAGAGTGCCAATATAAATTTACACACAAAGGTAATTTAAAATCCCACATGTTTACGCATACTGGTGAGAAACCATTCTCATGCGCAGAGTGCCAATATAAATGTTCAAATAAAATGAGTTTGAAATCTCACATGTTTACTCATTCAGCTGAGGAACCATTCTCATGCTCCGAGTGCAAATATAAATGTGCACAAAGATTTCAGTTAAAAACACACATGTTGACTCATTCTGGGGAAAAACCATTCTCATGCTCAGAGTGCCAATATAAATGTACACACAAAGGTAATTTAAAATCCCACATGTTTACGCATACTGGTGAGAAACCATTCTCATGCGCAGAGTGCCAATATAAATGTTCAAATAAAATGAGTTTGAAATCTCACATGTTTACTCATTCAGCTGAGAAACCATTCTCATGCTCAGAATGCAAATACAAATGTACACAAAGAAGTCAGTTAAAAAGTCACTTGGTCACTCATTCTGGGGAAAAACCATTTAATTGCTCAAGGTGTAAGTACAGATGTTCACGAAAATGCGATTTAAAATATCACATGTTGAATCATACTGGTGAGAAACCATTCTCATGCTTAGAGTGCCAATATAAATGTTCACGTAGAAATACCTTAAAAATTCACATGTTGACTCATACTGGTGAGAAACCATTCTCATGCGCAGAGTGCCAATATAAATGTTCACGTAGAAATACCTTAAAAATTCACATGTTGACTCATACTGGTGAGAAACCATTCTCATGCTTAGAGTGCCAATATAAATGTTCACGTAGAAATACTTTAAAAATTCACATGTTGACTCATACTAGTGAGAAACCATTCTTAAGCTCAGAGTGCAAATAAAAACGCGTACAAAAAATTCGGTTAAAAAGACGCTAGCTAACTCAGTGCTAGTATAAATGTTCATGTGCAAGTGATTAAAAACCATACCGTCAAACGTGACAATTTTGCCCAGTTTTAACAAACTTACAATATCATATTTTTTTTGTATAGGACTACTCCTATCCATTTTGTTGAATAGTGATACTAATTATTCTGAGAATTTTCACAAATACAAAACGTTTGCTTTTCTTTTATTTATGCAATTTTAGAAGACAAAACATGCTGGGCAAAATTATCTCCATTTGTTGACAATTTTGCCCACTTGGTAAATAACTGTTATTTTAGGTTTTATCATCCTTATCATACGGTTTATTACTACTTTTTGGGCGAAAAAAACTGTTTATGTTTAAACAATAGCATTATTGAGGCATCATCATTATAAAATCAATGAAAAATACCGGTGGGCAAAATTGTCAACGATTACCTCAATTTCTCTATACAATGTGGATTTGTGAGCCAGGGTTGGCACATAATTGGATTTTTAACAAAACCAAAGAGGAGTTTATCTCTAATCTTTTTAATTTGTTCGTGAATGACTATGCATAAGCCAATAATTTTTTTTTACAAACCATTTCAGTTCTGATGCGATTTTCGTAATTAAGGGAGCTTGCCCCCAAAACGATTTTTCTTTAAATGTGTATGTAGAAAAAAACACGATCTTTATATTTTTGTAGAGCAGTGCAATTATTTGCTAGATTAACTATACTTTGAAATTATATTTTATGTACATAATTCATAATATTGTGTGTTTTATTTTTTTCTTTAGACTGTTAAAAATATTTATACAAAAAACATTTAAAATAAAAAATAAGTCTTCATAATTATTATATCTTCATATATTACAAATCGCTGGCAAATTAAATCAATAAAACTTTCTAAAATGTGGTCGGATATTCTTACATTATTTTTGAATGGTAAAAATTAAAATTGGTTTTTGTATAACAATTTTAAATTTACTCACAGAAAATGACTCAATCTTGCAGTTTTTAAGACTTACATTAAATTTATGAAAACCTTGATGCAAGATTACAGGTTCAGGTAAAGATTTCACAATGTTCTAATTAAAAACATCAGCAATATCCTCAACTTGAGATCACACAGAGCTCCATTATGTTTGAGTCTTACAAATGAAAAGAAAAACTCTTGATTTACAAACTAAACAATAATGTACTAATGAGAAAGCGCGAAATTAAAGATCTTGGGGTTGTTTTAGACTCAAAACTACTTTTTGAATCGCATATCAATAAAATTGCCTCCAAAGCATTGAGCATCTTAGGTTTCATAAGTCGAATGAGTAAACACTTTGATAATCCAAAGGCCCTAATTTCATTATATTATACGTTTGTCAGAAATCATTTGGAATACGCATCTCAGATATGGAATCCCAAGTATGCCATATATATAACAAGAATAAAAAATATTCAAAACAGATTTATAAAGTACCTAAAATACAAAACCGGTATTTCTTATGTATAAACTCTCACTGCCTCCACCTACCATGGAATCACTTCTCTACATCACCGCAGAGTGTGTGCGGACCAACTACAGCTTCACAAAATTATGACACGAATAGTAGACTGTACAGAGCTACTTAGTTTAATAACGATACATGTGCCAGCCAGGATTTGTAGACGGTACCACCTGTTTTATGTACCAATAAGTAAAACATCGTATGTAAAAATGCTTTTTTTCGTAGGACTTTTTTAGTGTACAATACAAAATTTAAAGATATAGATTACACAAACATCACTTACGTCAGATTTAAAATTTACAGTAAAAATGCATTATGTATTATAATAATAAATATGTACATCTCCCTTCCCCTCCTTATCCTCTCTTCAAGCATCCTTGTCCTAATCTCACCCAATTTACAATAGCTTACTGTTCTTAAAAAAAAACTTTGATTATTGAAAAATATTAACGAGTACATGAAAATAAAAATTTGATATGTATAAACTTAAATGTATTTATTTAATATGAAGTATATTTTCTTTACTAACTTTGTATACTTTGTGGACATCTGTCATTAGTTCTGAGTTTATACACTATATCTGTTTGTTTACTATAAATATGTATGTAGAAATGTTGATTTCCCAAATAAAATAAAACATATTAAAATATTATCTCCTTGTTAATACTTTACGAATTATTTATTTATCTCTCTGAATCAATTATATGATACGCTATAACTTCCTGGGGGTTATCAAGTGAAACTAATATTAATTTTATTCAAACTTTGCAAAAGTCTATGATCAAATTGCTATTACATAAAGATGTATACCGCCAGAGACACAATATTTCAATATCATTGATGAATAAATCTGTAAATAAATTATCTGTTAGGGCTCTACTTTGGTACAACTTAATTTGTCAGCATGCGTCGCACTCCGAGTATAAACACAAGTTGGGACATGATTACACCAGGTTTACTAGTATGGCTGTACTAGAGCTAGCTGTTCCTAGATATTGCAATTAATACGGCAACACAACTGTCACCAAAATTCTCTTGAAAGAGTCCAAAAAAAAGTCTTACGGTATATAAATTTTAAACTTAGAATCAGTCATGAATTTTTAAATTATGATTTTTTTCTAAAAACATTAAATTTGTTAAAACTTAACAATAGTAGAATAATTATAGACCTTTTAAATTTATTCAAAATTGTAAATTCAATATGGGATTGCCCTGAACTACCATCTCTCATCAACAACTTCAGGGTGCCTGGAAGAATGACTAGACAGGTGCCACCGTTTTGTAGCAACAATTCACGGACAGTGTATACTTGTAATGCCGTATTACGTATTTAAGAAGCCGTCAATAGATAAAATCTAATCCCAGTATTCAATTTGACAAATTCACGAAGAGAATTAACTTTTATAACAACTTGCCAAATGAACTAAAGCATATTAAGGTTTTTACTCAATTATGTACCAAATGGATTAATAGTTCATATCTAATTTTTAGCCTATTTAATAAAATAATGATTTTCTAAAAAGCATTGGAGTATTTTTGATTGAGGCAATAATGAAGGCTTTAGTGTAATTTTTATGTCATAACTTTTTGTATTAAGCTGTATGGCTAATAAAACAATATAAAAATTAATTAACAAATTGTGTTTAATTTTGTCTACCTTTCTAATAAGCTTAAAATTATTTTTTTATTGATTAATTCCATTATAGCCTGTTCTAATGTCAATCGAAGCTAAACTGGCAGTGCACAACGGAGTTTTAGTTCCAACACTTATGTATGGAAGTGAAACATGGAACTGGAAGAGGAAGGATGAAAGCCGAGTGAACGCGGTTGAAATGCGATCTCTTAGACAAATGTGTGGGAAATCAATGTATAAAAGGGTTACGAATAATGAAATCAAGCTAGAGTGTAAATATGAGTCAAGTATAATTGATAAAATTAAGGAAGGTTCTATGAGAGGGTTTGGTCACGTAGAACGAATGGACGACGAAAGAATGGTAAAACGAGTATATATGGCGAAAATGAACGACAACGTGAGACGAGGACGACCAAGGAAGACGTGGCATGATCAGATAAACCAAAATCTTAAGTCTGGTCATGTCAAAAGCACACAGAACCGAAGGGCATGTATGACGAGATGTATGAATGTGAAATTTAAAACGTGTCAAAAAAGTGTTTCTTTGTTATTTTTTTATATGTTTCGGTATCAAAAAAGACTTTACTTTACTTGTATTTAATTTTTTTAAACTTTTATTTTATTGATAAATTTAAGATTTTTTTATATTTTTATGAATACATTATTATATTGTGTTGCCAAAATGTTTAAAGAGAGAAATCCCTGCAAAAAACTACTTTTGCAGTTTGGTGGGAATTAAAAAGATTATTATTTATATCACTACAGAGATGGGTAGAATTTTTTACTTAACCTCAATATCAAATACATAGATGGCGCTCCAAACGCGCTAGCGAAAGCTTTCACTGTTTCATGACATATATACTAAAACCAAAAATGTCACCGATATGGATATTCGCTAATAAGCGGAATGGGGAATGTTGTAGAATTCTACATAAAAGTGGCCACTTGAACCCAACCTATGACAGGTCATAAGCCCTGTAAACGCTCGAATATCCATAATCTTGAAACAAAAATTCTACCCATCTCTGTAGTGATATAAATAATAATATACCTACTCCCCCTTGGGATAAAAAACCCAGAATTGTGTGTGTTTAAATATGTAAATATATATACATACCAAAAATAAAATTGTATTAAAAAGATTGTTTAAAGGAATGCTTATGTGAAAAAAATTTCAATAAAGAAAAAAAATAGTACTTAGATGAAGATTTTTTATCTTTTAAAGTATAAGTAATTCTAAACGAATAAAATAATAACACAAAAAACGACTACAACTATTTCAATATGAATTCCTAGCTAATTTAATGTATAAAATTAATAATTGTTTTTATATAAATATGTTTATATTTATGTGCTGAATACATGTTACTTAAACATGAATGATTCGGCCAATAAAATGAGTTTCAGCCAAAATTTGGCCAAATCTTTAGCACCGGGATGTGTCGGATTTTATTCAGCTGTACTCGGGTGCATCTTGTGGTTCGAGACTATGTTCTCATCGTTTGGATTTAAATTTTCGTAATTAGCGGCCATAAACAAGTAGAGTAGTAATTTCTTTTGTTCGTGGATCTATCACATTCGATTTTATCTGTGGTTCTCCTGTCAAGCACTGGCCGGCACGTTCGTACATCAAGGAAACAACATACGTGAATTACAATAAAACTTGACGAAAAAACGAAGTTTTTAAATACAAAAGTAAGTAATAATTCCAGTATGTAAAGTAAAACAATACATATGGCTTTTCTTTCACGTGTGGGCCCCGCCCAGCTCGGTATGGCGGATGAGAGAAAACCCGACTTGTTAGGTTTACAGATTGACCTTCTTTTTCTTCTTTCTTGTTTGATGGCTTCGTTGAATAATAATATATAGTATCCGCGATGATTGTCCAATAATTCATTTTATTATCTGACTTCCCGGACACATCTTGAAGGCAAATGTGTATCCGACCGGAGTTCTTTTATCTTAAGGTCGATTACATTTAATACACAATCTTTCGTTGGGTATTCCATTTATGACAAATAAACATTATTTCGTCAGTTTAACCTTTCTCTAACTTTTAATATTTTTAAATGCACATGTTGATTTAATCATAATGTGTAAGCATGCTCGTTGAATGAAACCGCTATGTTATAATATGAATGTATAAACTTTTTTCGTTTTCTGTATTTAAAGTGTTTGCTTCTACACACTTTTTTTAGTATAGTAGAAGGCCCTGCGTTCCGTGTATATTAATAAATAAAAAAATGTTGGGAGAGCACTCCTTGCATTGACGCGTGGTACTAAACTTGTCTCGTTGTTCAATATCATTCGCCAATGGAACGAATGTGCTTTTGCATTAAATTTTTTAAAATTCTAAATTGTATAATTTTTATCATCTTTACTTTAATATTATACAGATATTTAATTGTATTTTTTGAAGGAAAAGCAATGGAAATAGCTTCGGTGAATATTAAGGCTGAACCGGGGATTGGCGATGTAGAAGGAGATATTCTCCGCACTGGGGAAGGGGCACCATGTTCCCACGGAAGTGAGGAGCCAGGTGTTGATACCGTGAAGGCTGAACCGGGGACCAGTACTGACCTGCCTAGGATAACCAGTGATATAATTATATTCACGGAGATGGACATTGATTATCCTGACATCAAACAAGAATGTTTGGATTCGTCTCGTAGAAACGAAATGGCCTCAAGTAAGTAAAACTTCTCTCTGTCGCGAATATAAACATGGTCCAGGCACGAGCTGACTGTCCTCCGCTGTACAACTGCTTCCCTCGACATTTTCCCTACCAGTGTTGAACAATAATACTGCGCACTGTAATTCCTTATTTTGTCGAGGTTGTGTAATGGCGTGGAACAGGATATTAATGTATTTAGTGATGGTCCGCCACAAATAAAAAAAAAATCTTTGACTAAAACATTAATATAACTATTATTATATAAATAAAAGACGAGTGATACTTTAATCCACAAATTTGGAATATCCAGTGACCGGTTTCATCGCTTTCGCGACATCTTCGAGACTGGTATCTTTATTAAGGAGTTCAATGTATTTATACAAAACAGAGGTAAGGATATATAATTCAAAGTTATATGAAAGTAAATTAAATAAAGTTAATTTTTATATTAAGGATCATTATCGAAAAAAAATCGGGTTAACTAATGAGTTGATATAATGCTATTTTAATGAGTTTAAGTATTTTATTTTATTTTTAGTGTCCCATCCTTCGTGAGTGTGATTTTTAAAAATTCATCTGATATTTCGTTTCCGCGCCTGATTTCAGCTGTTTGGAACCAGTATAGGTTTTGGATAAACATTTGATCTTTGGTGTCTATATTACACTCCCTCAACATTTCCATCAAATTAGAATGTTTTACCCTGCCAAATGCTCTCTCATAATCAATGAAACATGCAAAAACCTCTTTGGAAAAAGATATTGCGACATTTATTTATTTTCAGTTTACAAACAGAAAAAGATTTCATAATATATGTACACTTGATAAAAATTAAAAATAATAACACAACACCGTGGATCACCAATGACGACAAAACAAAAAATAATAATGTTGAATACACCAAAATGACATTTACAATACATTTGTATAACTTATTACATTTTAATCTAAAATAGATTTCTTTATGTATTACAATAATTATAGTAGCAAAAAAATAAAATGAAGAAGTAATAATAAATAATATCAATTTAACCCATTGCACTTCTAATAAAGATGACATAATTTGTTCATAGCCAATGTAGTTGCGTGCGATACTCGGTTTTGTGTTCAAATTTGCGAAGATCAAAGATATAACGTATACAAATATTCTGCAATCGTTCTAACTTATCAAGTAATTCAGAGTAAGCATCTGGATAACATACATCCGCATAGTCAAGGAGTGGAAGAAGTAAGCTCTAGATTAATGCTTGCTTAACGTTAATTGGCAAGAAATTATGTAATCTTTTAAGTGAGTGCAAACTGCTATATACGACTAACTTCGTTAACCTGATTGTGCCACCCTAAATGCTTATGAATTATAATTACTTTTTAAATCAAAATTTAAATGTAGACGATATAATTGCACAATTTTATCATATCCTTGATACTGCCATTGAGTCATCTGTGCCTAAAACTAAATTCATAGCAAGTCATTTTCCTAAATGGTTTAGTAAAAAACTTATTGAAGTTATACTACATAAAAAGATTGCTCATAGTAATTTTAAAAGGTCTCGAGACATTAAAGATTATGAAGAATTTTCGAAATTGAGAATTTTGTCTAAGCAGCTTTCTAAAACCTGTTATCAAGACTGTATAAGTAAATTTGAAGTCAAGGCTGCATCTAAGCCGCAACATATTTTTAAATTTTCCAAGATTCTTAACAGTAGGGAATCTGGAATTCCGTCCACAGTGTATTACAAACGCAAAATGGCAGACACACCACAGGAAGTTGCCAATTTATTTGCTGATTACTTTAGCAGTGTTTATAGTTCTACTTCTAATTCTAGGTTACACAGTATTGATAATACAGATTTAATTGATTTTAACGACTGTGTATTTACTGATTCTGATGTAAAAAAGGGGATTTGTGCCTTAGATCCAAAAAAAAGCGCTGGGCCAGACAATATCCCTACACTTCTTCTTATACAATGTTGTCCCTCTTTAACTGGTCCACTTACAAAATTTTTAAACTTGTCCTTGAAAACTGGAAACTTTCCCAAGAAATGGAAGATCTCATACTTAACCCCCATTTATAAAAAAGGAGATAAAACTGACGTCTCCAATTACCGACCCATTTGTATTCAGTCAGCCATTCCAAAGTTACTGGAATCTGTTTTGCTAACTAAGTTCACCAACGAAATTAGTAAAGTTATCACTCCGTTACAACATGGTTTCATAACTGGTAGATCAACTCTTACAAACCTTATGTTGCATCAGAATCGGTTGATCACATCAATGGAGAGACGTCATCAGACTGATACAATTTATACTGACTTTAGTAAAGCGTTCGACAAGGTTTCTCATACAATTTTAATACACAAACTTAGTTCATTGGGAATTACTGGTAATATCTTGGAATGGTTTAAAAGCTACCTGTCATCAAGGAAAATCTTAGTAAAAGTATTCGGTTATAACTCGTATCAGTTTGAGGCATCTAGTGGGGTACCCCAAGGCTCCCACCTGGGACCAGTACTGTTTTCTTTGTTTGTTAATGACATTGTGTCGATATTTGAGAAAGTAGACATTCTTCTCTTTGCCGACGATCTTAAAATTTCAAAAACTGTTACCTCTGATACCGATTGTGGAGTTCTTCAGTCTAATTTGGTAAGGCTGTACAACTGGTGCCAGAAAAATGAACTTTATTTAAATGTCGACAAGTGTTGTGTAATATCATTTACAAGAAGTAAAAAACCCATAGTATTCGATCACAACATTAATAATATCAATCTGGGAAGAGTTACACAAATAAAGGATTTGGGGATAGTTTTTGACGAAAAATTGACATTTATTCCTCACATTGATACCATCACTAATAAGGCAATGAAATGTCTTGGATATTTGCAGCGAACTGTAAAGGATTTTAATTCCATCACTACCCTCAAAGTGCTATTTACTGCCTTGGTTAGAAGTAATTTAGAATTCAATTCAACAATTTGGTCACCTTATTACAATGTTCATATTTTAAAGTTAGAAAGAGTACAACGTAAATTCCTTAGATTCATCAATTACAAACTTAATATACCCGCTGAAAATATTGATTATGATAATTTATTATGTACACTAAATATGTCAACTCTATGTAAAAGAAGAATTATAAATGACTTATTAAATTTATATAAAATAGCGAATGGGCGTATTGGACGTCCCGGAATTAACTAGTGTTATCAGCTTGAAAGTACCTCTTCGAAATACTCGGCAGCTAACGTTATTTTTTGAATCTCCTGGCAGTCACAATTATTATTACAATTCACCAATACCTAGACTACACCGGCTAGGTAACGAGTATGGTGAAGTTGATATATTTTGTCTGCCTTTATATAAATATAGGTTAAGTATTCAAATAGTTATAAATTAATTTATGTAAAATTTCTTAATATTTTTCTTTATTTACTATTTCTTTTTCTCATGTATCTCTTTAATAATGTATAAACTTATATGTATGTATATGTATGCGTGTATGTTTTCATATGTAAATTTTTAAAATATTTTTCTATGTACCATATACCTATATTGGTACATTTTCTGATTTTTACTTATTATTGTATCTTTTAGCTTTTCTTATGTTACCTTTTATTTTAACCAAATTTACATACTTATGTTTCACTGCTGCACTTAAATGTAATTTCTAAAATATGTAAAAGCCCATTGGGCGTGTAAATCAATAAATAAATAAATAATACCTAAGTTATGAATAGAATTTCTGTCTCATCTATTTTGAAATGAGGAAATGTGGAAAAATTCACTTTTGAATACATTTTTTTACTACCAACAAGTACAATTTCTTCTATTTATTTACAGTTCATGTGCATGGATAAAAAAAATGTGGAAAAAATTTTCATTCATTTATAAATTCCAGTTAATCAATGAAAATCTCGGCAACTACTTTGAATATAACAACATTTTTTTCGTAATCTTCAAGTAAACTTTAACACATAAGAAAAAAATTGTGTCATATTTTTAGGTGTATTGGAAAATTTTCAATGAAATATTCCGTTTATCGGGATCTCCGAAAATGATAACATGTCGAGTACCCTGAGACAAATTTATAAAGCATCCATTTGAAAGAAAGATATGTAATTTAATTAGATCACAAAGCAAGCCACACAACAGTTTTCTACATCTGAAATTGTCTCCATTTCTTGTCTGCTGGTTGGAAAAATCTTTATTGCATTTATTATTCTTTGATACACTTGGAAGAAGTATAGTTCAAATATTTATGTCGTCGTTTCAGGTTTACAAGCGGGGCAAAAGGATATTAAGACTCACTTCTTGACTCATTCTGGTAAAAAAACATTCACTTGCTCACAGTGCCAGTATAAATGTATACGCAGAAGTTATTTAAAATCCCACATGTTGACTCATACTGGTGAGAAACCATTCTCATGCTCAGAGTGCCAATATAAATGTACACAAAAAGGTGCGTTAAAAATACACTTGTTGACTCATTCTGGTAAGAAACCATTCACTTGCTCACAGTGCCAGTATAAATTTTTACGCAGAAGTTATTTAAAATCCCACATGTTGACTCATACTGGTGAGAAACCATTCTCATGCTCAGAGTGCCAATATAAATGTACACAAAAAGGTACGTTAAAAATACACTTGTTGACTCATTCTGGTAAGAAACCATTCACTTGCTCACAGTGCCAGTATAAATGTTTACGCAGAAGTAGTTTGAAATCCCACATGTTGAATCATACGGGTGAGAAACCATTCTCATGCTCAGAGTGCCAATATAAATGTACACAAAAAGTTGCGTTAAAAATACACTTGTTGACTCATTCTGGTAAAAAACCATTCTCATGCTCAAAGTGCCAATATAAATGTACACAAAGAGGTAATTTAAAATCCCACATGTTTACGCATACTGGTGAGAAACCATTCTCATGCGCAGAGTGCCAATATAAATGTTCAAATAAAATGAGTTTGAAATCTCACATGTTTACTCATTCAGCTGAGGAACCATTCTCATGCTCCGAGTGCAAATATAAATGTGTACAAAGAATTCAGTTAAAAAGACACTTGTTGACTCATTCTGGGGAAAAACCATTCCCATGCTCAGAGTGCCAATATAAATTTACACAAAAAGGTAGTTTAAAATCCCACATGTTTACGCATACTGGTGAGAAATCATTGTCATGCGCAGAGTGCAAATATAAATGTGCACAAAGATTTCAGTTAAAAAGACACATGTTGACTCATTCTGGGGAAAAACCATTCTCATGCTCAGAGTGCCAATATAAATTTACACACAAAGGTAATTTAAAATCCCACATGTTTACGCATACTGGTGAGAAACCATTCTCATGCGCAGAGTGCCAATATAAATGTTCAAATAAAATGAGTTTGAAATCTCACATGTTTACTCATTCAGCTGAGAAACCATTCTCATGCTCAGAATGCAAATACAAATGTACACAAAGAAGTCAGTTAAAAAGTCACTTGTTCACTCATTCTGGGGAAAAACCATTTAATTGCTCAGAGTGTAAGTACAGATGTTCACGTAAATGCGATTTAAAACATCACATGTTGAATCATACTGGTGAGAAACCATTCTCATGCTTAGAGTGCCAATATAAATGTTCACGTAGAAATACCTTAAAAATTCACATGTTGACTCATACTGGTGAGAAACCATTCTCATGCTTAGAGTGCCAATATAAATGTTCACGTAGAAATACTTTAAAAATTCACATGTTGACTCATACTAGTGAGAAACCATTCTTAAGCTCAGAGTGCAAATAAAAACGCGTACAAAAAATTCGGTTAAAAAGACGCTAGCTAACTCAGTGCTAGTATTAATATATAGTAGTTCATGTGCAAGTGATTAAAAACCATACCGTCAAACGTGACAATTTTGCCCAGTTTGAACAAACTTACAATATCATAATTTTTTTGTATAGGACTACTCCTATCCATTTTGTTGAATAGTGATACTAATTATTCTGAGATTTTTCACAAATACAAAACGTTTGCTTTTCTTTTATTTATGCAATTTTAGAAGACAAAACATGCTGGGCAAAATTATCTCCATTTGTTGACAATTTTGCCCACTTGGTAAATAACTGTTATTTTAGGTTTTATCATCCTTATCATACGGTTTATTACTACTTTTTGGGCGAAAAAAACTGTTTATGTTTAAACAATAGCATTATTGAGGCATCATCATTATAAAATCAATGAAAAATACCGGTGGGCAAAATTGTCAACGATTACCTCAATTTCTCTATACAATGTGGATTTGTGAGCCAGGGTTGGCACATAATTGGATTTTTAACAAAACCAAAGAGGAGTTTATCTCTAATCCTTTTAATTTGTTCGTGTTTGACTATGCATAAGCCAATAATTTTTTTTTACAAACCATTTCAGTTCTGATGCGATTTTCGTAATTAAGGGAGCTTGCCCCCAAAACGATTTTTCTTTAAATGTGTATGTAGAAAAAAACACGATCTTTATTTTTTTGTAGAGCAGTGCAATTATTTGCTAGATTAACTATACTTTGAAATTGTATTTTATGTACATAATTCATAATATTGTGTATGTTTTATTTTTTTCTTTAGACTGTTAAAAATATTTATACAAAAAACATTTAAAATAAAAAATAAGTCTTCATAATTATTATATCTTCATATATTACAAAACGCTGGCAAATTAAATCAATAAAACTTTCTAAAATGTGGTCGGATATTCTTACATTATTTTTGAATGGTAAAAATTAAAATTGGTTTTTGTATAACAATTTTTAATTTACTCACAGAAAATGACTCAATCTTGCAGTTTTTAAGATTTACATTAAATTTATGAAAACCTTGATGCAAGATTACAGGTTCAGGTAAAGATTTCACAATGTTCTAATTAAAAACATCAGCAATATCCTCAACTTGAGATCACACAGAGCTCCATTATGTTTGAGTCTTACAAATGAAAAGAAAAACTCTTGATTTACAAACTAAACAATAATGTACTAATGAGAAAGCGCGAAATTAAAGATCTTGGGGTTGTTTTAGACTCAAAACTACTTTTTGAATCGCATATCAATAAAATTGCCTCCAAAGCATTGAGCATCTTAGGTTTCATAAGTCGAATGAGTAAACACTTTGATAATCCAAAGGCCCTAATTTCATTATATTATACGTTTGTCAGAAACCATTTGGAATACGCATCTCAGATATGGAATCCCAAGTATGCCATATATATAACAAGAATAAAAAATATTCAAAACAGATTTATAAAGTACCTAAAATACAAAACCGGTATTTCTTATGTATAAACTCTCACTGCCTCCACCTACCATGGAATCACTTCTCTACAGCACCGCAGAGTGTGTGCGGACCAACTACAGCTTCACAAAATTATGACACGAATAGTAGACTGTACAGAGCTACTTAGTTTAATAACGATACATGTGCCAGCCAGGATTTGTAGACGGTACCACCTGTTTTATGTACCAATAAGTAAAACATTGTATGTAAAAATGCTTTTTTTCGTAGGACTTTTTTAGTGTACAATACAAAATTTAAAGATATAGATTACACAAACATCACTCTGTCAGATTTAAAATTTACAGTAAAAATGCATTATGTATTATAATAATAAATATGTACATCTCCCTTCCCCTCCTTATCCTCTCTTCAAGCATCCTTGTCCTAATCCCACCCAATTTACAATAGCTTACTGTTCTTAAAAAAAAACTTTGATTATTGAAAAATATTAACGAGTACATGAAAATAAAAATTTGATATGTATAAACTTAAATGTATTTATTTAATATGAAGTATATTTTCTTTACTAACTTTGTATACTTTGTGGACATCTGTCATTAGTTCTGAGTTTATACACTATATCTGTTTGTTTACTATAAATATGTATGTAGAAATGTTGATTTCCCAAATAAAATAAAACATATTAAAATATTATCTCCTTGTTAATACTTTACGAATTATTTATTTATCTCTCTGAATCAATTATATGATACGCTATAACTTCCTGGGGGTTATCAAGTAAAACTAATATTAATTCTATTCAAACTTTGCAAAAGTCTATGATCAAATTGCTATTACATAAAGATGTATACCGCCAGAGACACAATATTTCAATATCATTGATGAATAAATCTGTAAATAAATTATCTGTTGGGGCTCTACTTTGGTACAACTTAATTTGTCAGCATGCGTCGCACTCCGAGTATAAACACAAGTTGGTACATGATTACAACACCAGGTTTACTAGTATGTTTACTAGAGCTAGCTGTTCCTAGATATTGCAATAAATATGGCAACACAACTGTCACCAAAATTCTCTTGAAAGAGTCCAAAAAAAAGTCTTACGGTATATAAATTTTAAACTTAGAATCAGTCATGAACTTTTAAATTATAATTTTTTGCTAAAAACATTAAATTTGTTAAAACTTAACAATAGTAGAATAATTATAGACCTTTTAAATTTATTCAAAATTGTAAATTCAATATAGGATTGCCCTGAACTACCATCTCTCATCAACAACTTCAGGGTGCCTGGAAGAATGACTAGACAGGTGCCACCGTTTTGTAGCAACAATTCACGGACAGTGTATACTTGTAATGCCGTATTCAATAGACTTCATGAAATCAGCAATACTTATTCCCACGTATCTGATATATTTAGTGTAGGGTATTGTTCCTGTAGAACAAACCTTTTGAACTTTTTCAAAGATGGTGAATGGTAATTATATTTATTTATTCATGCATTTCATAATATATATGTATACAGTTTTTTGTTCACTTTGCCTAGCTGTGGGAAACAGAACTTATGATTTTCTTGTTGTTTTACGGTAGAATGTTTTATTATTTAAACTTTCTGCTGAATATGCTGTATAATTTTTTAAATATAAATCTTGTTCAACTTTTGGTTTAATTTTTTTTTATATATAAATCTTGGGTATAAGGAAATTCATGTTTAAAAGAAAATAAAAAAATGGAGCCAAATATGTTAATATTATAAATGTTTGTAAAATGCAGATTTGCCGTTTATGTTTATAAAATAAAATAAATAAATAAATAAAAGGACACTGCAATACAGTATAGCTAAAATATTTAGCAAGTTACCAAACAACATTAAAAATACTGAGTTGTATACAGGAGTGCGACGTTTGATCAAATTATGGTTATTAGAAAAAAGTTTTTTGTATAGTTATATAGTTTTTAATTTTTCATAATGTAATATGTAATGTTTTTCAAGTAAAATTATTATTAATGTAGGTTAGTGTGAATAATCGTAGCAATCCATAAGAAGCTGCTGACGAGTTGTACCTATGTATGCAACTCAGCAGGACTTTAATTTAAAACTATGTAACAATATTTTGAGTGTGTCCAAATTTTTGTAGACAAGGACTAGATTCAACTCCCCGGGGAGCTGTTAACATTAACATATTTACAGGTCCTCGACTTATATAATTAATTGTAGTGCTTTCACACTTATATATTATGCAGACATGGTATAGTCTAAGCTTATAACCGAGTTGCACAGCTTAAACATGCGCTGTGCCAGCAGGTACCCTGCAAGACATCGGACCCTCCCAGCAGAGATGAACATTTTAAAGAAGGCAATATAGAAGTCTAGGCATCTACAGGGCTTATGACCTGTCATTGGCTGGTTTAAGTGGCCACTTTACACACTGTGTAACTTTCACCATTCTGCCCATATTTAAACATCTATATTACTTAAATTCTTTCATCTGTTGATGTTTGTGAAGTTAAAGAGCTGAAACCTTTATTTATGCGGGTGAGATTCATCTAATGGAATTATTTCACCTACATACTAGACTAGGCAACGCTTGAAATTTTTATTTTTTCATTTTCTATACTTCTAATTTCTATAGGTGGATTTATCAACAATATTTTGAGTTTGTCCAAATTTTTGTTGACAAGGACTGGATTCACCTCCCCGGGGAGCTGTTAACATTAACATATTACAACAGAGATGAAGAACATTTTAAAGATCTTCATCTCTGTTGTAATATGTTAATTAAAACTATTTTGTAAATATTTTTGAATAATATAAAAACTACGGGACGCGAACTTGACTTGGGAGGATGCGCAGGATCTGGCAGCCGACAGAGATGCATGGAGGATCCCTGTAGCTGGAATACTGTACAGATTTCAGAGAATGCTTCCAGTTTCGCTGCTTCGAGCAATCTATTTTTCTATGGTCCATTCGCATTTATCATACCTATGCTGTGTTTGGGGTTTTGCAACTAAGAGCAAAATTTCTGAGGTGCAGATTATTCAGAATAGAGCGATCAGAAATGTGTTTCACCTACCGTATGATACTCATGTAAGGGACATTTATTTTGAAACAAAAATCATGCCTTTTAGCATGCTTTCCTATTTCGAGATAACTGACACTATCATTAATACTACTCTCGACTCAATGCACAGTAACATAAAGCCAGCTTTCATTGGAGACATCCATCGGTACAGTACTCGATCAAAAAACAATATATATATTGGATCTGTGAAGTCTACGAAGTTTGGTACTAGATCTTTACAATACATAGGTTTCAAGGAATTTAATAAATTGCCACAAAAATTTAAAGTACCTATTTCAAAATATAGAAACAGGACGTGCGAATTGAAGAATTATTTTTTCCAGAAGTACTTTGAATAAATAATGTTAGTTTATAGAGAATGCGCATCTTGAACATATACCTTTTAATATTTCACCGTTTTTGCTTGTCTATGTAATTTTTAATACTATTTAAATGTTATTTGTGTTTTTTTCTTTTTATATACTTTTTTTGGCTTGTTTACATAATTTCAATTTTTTCAACGTTTTTGATAAAAAAAAATTAACCTGTATTGGGTGTGCGCATATTTTGTTAATTAAAAAAAATGATTTTATTTTGTACTAGTTCAGTATGTATATATACATACATGTAATTTTTAAACTTTTTCAATTTTCTTTCCCAGATTGCATAATGTAAACATTATTTTGAATTTATTTCCATGCCTAGTATTCTGTTTATTTTGTTATTTTCAAGTATTTTTCATACCCTTTTTAATTTGTAGTATATCATAATTTTAATTTTTCTGCTTTTGTAAATAATATTATAGTTTAAAATTTAAAAAAGTCTCTAAAAAAATTATTATCTGTATGTCCCTAAATGAGTTTTAAAAAAAAAAACTCCTTGGGAATATTGTATATAATTATGTATAATATGTTTTCAATATAATAAAAATAAAAAAAAATAAAAAAATATGCTCCAACTATAAACTTATCCAACTTATCCTTGGCTCTTCCCGACCGACTTTTTAGTGGGGATGCTAGGCTATCAGTCATTATGGAGAAGGCGGGACGTTCATTTGAGTGTTCACTTTTTCCCGGTGATCGGTGGTCGCATACATAACTCAGAAAGTCTGATGGAAAAGTCTACGATGTATTAAAGAAAAGCGATTTGCTTATGAATGTTGATAAATCAAAAGTGATGGTTTTTGAAAGGGATGAAAATATAACTAAATGTGAGATCAGCGTGAACGGAGATATTCTGAATCAGGTAGAAGAATTTGTGTACTTGGGAAGTATGTCTACTAGGGACGGAAAGGCCGAGAAAGATATTGAAAGGAGGGTGAGTGCCGGGAACAGGATGAACGGTGCACTGAAATCTTCTTTGGCAAACAAATGTTTATCGCAGGAGGTTAAATTAGCAGATCACAGAGGAGTTCTAGTGCCAACTCTAATGTATGGGAGCGAAGTATGGAATTGGAAAAATGATGATAAAAGTAGGTCAAATGCTGTCGAAATGCGATCCCTCTTGCGAATGTGTGGTAAAACGATGTATGATAGGTGCACAAATGTCGAGATCCGTAAACTATGTAAGGCTGAGATATGTGAGTTTGGACGTGTAGAGCGAATGGACAGCGAAAGAACGGCTGAAAGGATCTACTATGCGAATGCTGATGGACGCAGAAAACGAGGAAGACCGAGAAAGACATGGCACGATCAAGTATATCAAATACTTGAAGATGGACATGTCAAAAGTAGAAAAAATCGGCGTGCGTGCATGAGAAGATATATGAATGTAGAGGAAACGAGGTATGTATGCAAAGACAGAGTGATTTGGCATTCTATCCTCTCTGCCTACCCCTACGGGAAAACGGCGTGATGGTTTGTTGTTGTTGTTACATTTGATTAGCTATGCATTTATGATAAATGAGTAAGTTTTTTTGTTAACAATATTTTGAGTTTGTCCAAATTTTTATAGACAAGAACTGAATTCAACTCCCTGGGGAGCTGTTTATATTAACATATTACAAAATAGCTGAAGAACATTTACAGGGCTTATGACCTGTCAATGGCTGGTTTAAGTGGCCACTTTACACACTGTGTAACATTTACCATTCTGCTCATATTTGAACATCTATATTTCTTCAATTCTTTCATCTGCTGATGCTTGTGAAGTTAAATAAAGCATAACAAAATATTGACGATAAATCCACCTGGTCCATGAAGAAGTATAGAAATTGAAAAAATAACATTTTCAGGCGTTGCCTAGTATGTACGTGAAATAATTCAATTAAATGAATCTCACCCGCCTAAATAAAGACTTCAGCTCTTTAACTTCACAAACATCAACAGATGGAAAGAGCTGAAGGAATATAGATGTTCAAATATGAGCAGAATGGTGAATGTTACACAGTGTGTAAAGTGGCCACTTTAAACCAGCCCTTGACAGGTCATAAACCCTGTAGATGCCTAGACTTCTTTATTACCTTCTCTTAAATGTTCTTAATCTCTGTTGTAATGTGTTTTTTGTTGTTATTGTTATATTAGTAGGTATGCTCATTCAGTTGGGACTGTGCTTCCTTCTGAGCGGAACGCACAGGTTCTTTTGTTTTGTCCTTCCCTTACGGGGGTGGTATTCGGATCCTCTGCCTCTGACAACCCAGGGAGTCTTTCTTTATTCGAAGCCGTTCTCTCAGTGTAAATATTTGTGTTTTTACTTAAGTTTGTTGTGTAAGTTATGTTTGTTGTGTTACTATACTTCTTCACAATATTTTTAATAATCCCACTTCGCCTGTTTTTCTGAGAATGCTCTTCCAAACTCTTTCACAACACGGACTATCTCTTCGTTCTAGTAACGAGAGAACCCTTTTAATACCCTGTCATCGCTCTAATTTTCTTGCCTACTCTTTCACAGTAGTAGCTGCTCGATTGTGGAATAATCTACCCACTAATGTTAGAGACTCCCCTTCTTTATATACAATTAAGTCAAGATTGAAATGTCACTATCTAAATATTTAAATTGTTCCTTTATCCATCTTCTTCCCTTTCCTTCCCATCCCCTCTCCTCTCTTCATAGTATAGTGTTAATTTAAAAAATATATATTTAGTTAAACTTTCTTTTTAATTTTTGTATAAAATACAAATGTGTCTCCATATGTCTATGTATTTATAATTTTCTCAAAATGAACGGTTTGGGTAGGTAGGAAAAAGTTGCCTTAAGGCAATATGCCCGCCCTTATTTTTTTTTATTTATTTACAATTTTAAAAAACCCCTTAGGGCTACATTAGAAATTTGATATTGTCTAGTCATTTTATGTCTCGTCTAGTCTAGTCTAGTTAGTTCAGTCATCATGTGCTTTTTCAGATTGATTTTAAATTATATGTATATATATTATAAATATAATTCTACAATATGGAGCCCTTATTATGCCTCTTACCAAATTACCATAGAAAGAGTTCGGAATAAGTTTTTGAGATATGTTAATTTTAAATTAGGAATACGTAATGAATTTCGTAACTATAATTATTTATTAAATATATTTAATTTGATTAAATTAAGGGACAGGAGAACTATTAATGATTTATTAGTTCTATTTAAAATCGTTAATTCAGTATTGGACAGCCCTGAAATTTTAGCCCTCATTGGTTTTAAAGTACCAGTTAGAGTGACAAGGCTAGTTCAACTTTATCACTGCAACAATCATATCTCAATATATTCTAGCAATCGTCTACATGCGCTGGGTAATAAACATCCGGATTTAGGTGACATATTTTTATTGAAATTTCCAGCTTATAAACAATTACTTGTAAAACATTTTAGTGTGGAATCAATATTTTAATTATGTTCTTTCTAAGTAAGCATTGAAAAAGTTGTTACTGTATATACTCCACTGTGAATACTTATGTATGTATGTAATGTAAAAGGTACTTGTACCGTCAATTCTTGAAAAAAAAATATACACATTGTATATGTGTATAAAGAGTCAAATAAATAAATAAATAATAATAGTATAGTTTTAAGAAATTGTTTTTGTATATTTGGATACGTTTATTTATGTAAATTGTTTGCGTAAATACATATTTTTTTAATAAAAAAAACAGAGGCATTGAGGGGATCCTGAGGGGTGGTGACGACGTGCTGGCCTCTGTCCATGCATCCTCCTCCCCCCTCCTTATTCTGCATAGAATTTGTATTCCTTAGGAATATTTTTAATAACTGTCCTTTATTTATTTATGCTTTATTTAGTTAGTTCATAACATTTTAAGAACTAATATAAACTTTTAATAACATTACAATTTTTCTATCACAATTATGCGCAGCTGAATAATATTAGGAATTTGCTGGAGAGACCACATCACTAATGACGAGGTTCAAAACATAATCGAAGAAGGTAGGCACCTAATCAAAACCATCTCAGAGAGGCGAGAACGATGGATCGGCCACATTATGCGCCATGAGGGTCTCCTGCACGACATCATAGAGGGAATGGCTGAGGGGACAAATTATAGAGGGCGCCCCCGACGGGAATATTTGGAGCAAGTATGCGAAGATTTAAACTGCGCCTCATATGTCGAGCTGAAGAGGGCTGCAGAAAATAGAGATCAATGGAGGACGAGATGCAGGACTTTGCTGCAAACCAATCCCCAGGATTGAGATTGCTAAGAAGATAGGTAACTTTAGATGCTTGAAATTAAAAAATATATTTATTGACACACATTAGTAAATTCAAAAGGGTAACAAATTTTTGGACGACCATTGTAAAAAAGAGAGAGATGGACAAGAAAGTGGAACTCTGGCATATGCAATTTTTTTAAGTAATCGGCCAAAAATGATGATACGAACTTCTAATACCTGTTCTAAATATTCTTTAAAACATTTATTAATATAAAAATAATATAAGGAATAGTATGGGTGCTGTTTGGGAATATTTCAATTAAAAATAATAGAACTTACTCCAAATTAGTGACCGACCGAAGATTCGGCCAATAAAATGAGTTCAAGCGAAAATTTGACCGAGACTTCAGCTCAGCCGAAACCTGCGGTCGAGATGTGTTGGATTACGTTCAGCTGTACTCGGGTGCATCTTGTGGCTCGAGACTAAGTTTTCGTGAGTTCCAAGATATTTTTGATTTATATTTTTGTAATTATCAGCCATAAACAATAAACTATAATATTGAACAAGCCGTAATTTCTACGTCTATTCTTGGATTGTCTATCACATTCAATTTTATCTGTGGTTCTCCTGTTAAGCGCTGGCCGACACGCGTCCGTACATCGGGGTTACAAAATATGTAAATTATAATTTAATTTGACGATTAAACTAAGTTTTTACATACAAAAGTAAGTAACAATTCCATTATGTAAATTAGAACAGTACAAATGGCTTTTTTTTTACGTGTGGGCCCCACCCAGCTCAGTATGGCGGATGACAGAAAACCCGACTAGTTAGGTTTAAAGATCGACTTTCTTCTTCTTTTTTCTTGTTTAATGGCTTCGTTGAATATAAATTAGCCGCGTTGGTCGACCAAAAATTCATTAAATTATTAGACTTTTCGGACACATAACATTTTAGAGAAGGGAATATAGAAGTCTAGCTATTTACAAGGCTTTACACTGTGTAACGTTATAAAAATTTAAAAAATAACATTTCAGGCGTTGCCTAGAATGAAGGTGAAATAATTCAACTAGATGAATCTCACCCGCATAAATAAAGGTTTCAGCTCTTTTACTTCACAAAAATCAACAGATAAAAGAATTGAAGGAATATAGATGTTCAAATATGGGCAGAATGGTGAATGTTACACAGTGTGTAAAGTGGCCACTTAAACCTGCCATTGACATAAGCCCTGTAGATGCCTTGGCTTATATATTACCTTCTCTTAAGTGTTCTTCATCTCTGTTGTAATATGTTAATATAAACAGCTTTCCAGGGAGTTGAATCCAGTCCTTGTCTACAAAAAATTTGGACAAACTCAAAATATTGTTTATGATTTTTCAATTTGGATTCGATTCTATTTATATTTTAAATACTTTTTGCTTCCAATTTAATAAAATTATTTTGTCCCGAGAAGGTATAGTGATGGAACAGATCATATGTAATTTTATGATTTCTGAACATAACTTCGATAGTTTTTGACATTTAAGATTTTATTTTTAACTGAAGTACTTTACTTAGTTTGCAGGATATTAATCTTCAGATTTCTTAGAGATTTGTTGAGTATTTCTCGAATAAAAAGTTATGGAAGTAGCTTTAGTGAATATTAAGGCTGAACCGGAGACTGGCGGCATAGAAACGGATATTCTTCTTACCGGGGAAGGGACGCCATTTCCCTGCAGAAGTGAGGAGCCAGATGTTTCTTCCGTCAAGGCCGAGCCGGGAACTTGTGATGTAAAACTAGATATTGTATATACTGGGGAAGAAAGCCCATGTCTTCACAGAAGCGAGGAGCCGGTGAAGGCTGAACCGGGGACCAGTTCTGGCCAGCCTGGGTTATCTACCAGTGATAAAATTATCACAGATATGGTTATTGACTATCCTGACATCAAACAAGAATGTTTGGATTCCTCTCGTTTCAATGAAATTCCTTCATGTAAGTAATACTTCCTTCCACGTTATCTGCACTGAGATTACGTCTGCGGACTATGGATGATGGATGGATGGGATGCGGACTATGGATGGTGTGCAGAGGACTTATACTCCCATTGTGGAGTTGTATTATTTATACATTGAATTAAGAATAGTCCAGAAGGAGCGTAGAATCATATTCGAATACATCACCCCATTTTCGCCACGCGCATTCGTGAAGTCGCCACGTAATGGTGCCAGATGGGAAAAAATATAATCAACACAAATGTAAGGCTAAAAAAGCACCTTATTAATCTCTCTAAAATTTTATTGTACACGCGTAAAACATTGATTGACAGAACAGAGTAGATAAGTAAAGGGTCATTTAATAAGAGTAATTTATTTAATAAATTTTAAACTTAATTTATAAAACAAATTTTATTTGACATAAAACGGATATTTTTATATCATGTTTAATAATATTTGATGTTTTAAAGATAATTTCGGTCAAATGTCCACCACGGCGTTGTTTAATCCGAGGTCATTAGATGAGCAAAGAAGGGCAAAAAAAAATACTTCCCTGACAACACCTGACAGATGGAAAAATGATTCAATTTTTAAGTAATGCATTTGCTACTTGCGCATAAATAAGATCCCACCCTGTTTCTTTAAGACCCCAGCAGTATTTCTACACTTTAAAACGACACAAAACGGCACATTAGAATTCAAATCGGGAGTTGCGTACTGAGCGACGTCTACAAAAAAACTAATGGGTCAAAACGTAAAACTACTCGTTTAAGAGTAGTTGAGTCGCCTTCTGTTTGATGCGCGTATGCGGTTTCTGGACTACTTTTAATTCTATGTATTCATATCAAGTTTCGAAAATATTACATCGATGGAAGTTTGTGGAGGGCCGTGGGCATCACTTACGACTTACCTATTCGAGTGTTTTCGACTCGATAGCTGCTTTCAGCAAGTAAGTCCGCCTTGTGGTGTGGTGTTTGGCGCGTTTGCCTACCATGCTTGAAATCCCGGGTTCGATTTCTGGGAAGGTTGACGTGAAACTGATTGGAAAGGTGGTGTTAAACGGCAATATTTCACGTTCCTGGGCTGGCACCTGAAGCGTTAGCCTGATCACCTTATTTTCGTGTAACTGACTAGAGTGTACCAATATATGGACCTTTGCATCAGCGAGTATGATATGATATGATCACCGTCTTAACTTTTCGCGCAATCGAATCCAATTCAATAAACATGTTTTCACTACACGAGTAAATGATTATTGTAATGAGTCCTTGTTATTAATGTTCTTAACCAAGTGAGCAATTACTATTTTTTTCCTAATTAGGTAATTCCTAGTTTCAAGACAAATATCGTATTTCTTCTCCTTCAGACTTATTCCATAGCCTCTCCTCTGCTGGATGGCGACCTCTTTCAAACATCTTCATTCCTTCCAATATCGTCGAGCCATCTTTTCTGTGCCCTTCCACCACTTTTTTTTTGCCCATGGTCTCCACTTTATTATTCTGGGTGTCCACCTGCCATCATTTTGCCTGGCCTAGTGTACTGCCCACTGCCATTTTAATTCTGTTGTACGATCCATGATATCCAAGACTCCGGTTCGGCGCTGTCTCTTAGACATACACCGAGCGTCTGTCTTTCCAAGGATCGTTGCGTGCATTTTATTTTCTGGATAATTTTCTGTGCTACAGACGTGGTTTCTAGTCCGTATGTCGTCACTGGCAATATACACGCTTCATAGACTTGTCTTTTTAAGCATACTGGGACTTGTTTATTTGAAAAAATAGGTATATTCTAGCTTGCTGAATTTAGCCCTATTCTTCTTGGCAACTCCGCTGTCTGGTTATCTTTATCAAGTTTGACTTTGCGTCTTAGATATATGTGTTCGTCAACCACATCGATTGGGGCTTATAGTCATTGTTTTATGTAAATTCATTTCCAAACCGATTCTTTTTGAAGCCTCATGAAGTTTCATAATCGATTCGCTTAGTTCATCCATGTCTTTACTTTTTTAAATATATTTAGATCCCTGTATTTGTAGCCTTACGTGTCATGTACAAAGCTAAGGTACTCGGAGAAAAATCGTTTTTGTTTACTGGGAAATGGGATGTTCGATCACTGATTTTGGTTTATTACCTTTAGGAGTCCAATTACCATTGTTGCAAAGTCCAAGAACAATGGCGCGTGATAACTACTTTTAACGACAGTCTGGATATCTGTTAAAGATATCATCTTTCCTGCATTCTGCTTCAAGATTATGGCGTTGTAAACTGAGAAATGGGCACTGAAATAACAGATGATCGATACTCTGCGAAGAAATATCATCGCATGGACAATAGTCATCATTCCTTAATTTAAACCTATATAGGTAACTTCTCATGACTCCGTGTCCGGTAAAAATTTGGGTCGTTTCGAAAGTACTTTGGTGATGATGACGGAAGTTTGCTGTATCAGCCAGCGTTGGGTTTAGTGATTTTACCTGTAGAAGAAGCGCGGTAATGATCCTCCCAACACTGCTGCGTATTTTGTTTTATACAGCTTACTTTCTTTACTTTGTCTTTACTTATAACCACTACGTCATCTGTGAATCTGAGGTGACTCATGTACATGCCATCGATTTTACACCTTTATTCTCCCAATTAAGGGTTTTAAATATATCCTCCAGGGATAGTGTAGAGCTTTGGCGATATTGTGTGACACCTTTCTCTATTTTGATTTCATCAGATTTGGCCTCATCAATCCTCGCATCCATAGTAGCGTTGTCAAAAATTAATTTGATTAATCTAATCTCCCTAATGAACTAAAAACTATTAAAACCAATATCAATAAATACACTCAAAGTAATTTTTCGAACCCGTGCAAAAACTGCATTCCATTTAAATTAGTATTAATGTATTATTATTTTCTGTTTTTCTTTTTATATAATTTTTTTTCTCATGAACATGTATATTTGACATTATATAAATTCTAATAAATAAATAACTACAACATTGTAAGTCACTCTCCAAGCACAAGAGCTAGTCTCTTTTTTTGGAGAGTTACAGGTATAACATTTACGAGATGTATAAAAGTAGATTTATATTTGAATACAAAAACATGCATCATTTATGTAAATACGATTATATTGATTGTATAATGTAGTCAAACATATAAAAAAATATTTTTATTTCTTTTAGATCTGAATTATTCAGAAAAGTGTGGTACGAGTTCTTCGAGGGTTTCAAGAAGGTCAGACATCTCCAAATATTCTCCCAAAAAGCATTTACAAAATTCAAATCAATCTGTTGAAAAGCCGTTCTCTTGTTCACAATGTCGTGATTCATTTTCGGAGAAAAATCATTTAAAAAACCACCTTCTTGCTCATATGGGTATGAAAACATTATCTTGCACCAAATGTAATTTTAATTGTGCTCATAATAGTAATCTAAAAGAACATATGAAAATACACACCGGCGAAAAACCCTATGCGTGTTCACAGTGTTCATTGAAATGTTCGCGAAAGGGTAATTTGTTAACTCACATGAGAACACATACCGGCGAGAAACCCTTTGCGTGCTCAGAGTGTGAATATACATGTTCACAAAGCAGCAGTTTAAAAACACACAAGAAGACCCATTCTGGTGAGAAACCCTTTTCGTGTGCAGAGTGCGAATTTAAATCTTTAATGAAATGTAATTTGGTAAAACATGTCAAGACCCACATGGCTAAAAATACATTTCCCCCAAAGAGCTATTCAAAAAATCTTAAAACTCTTGCTGATGATAAGCTGTTTTCGTGTTCAGAGTGTCAATATACGTCTTCCAGAAAATGTAATTTAAATAAACATATAAAAAAGCATACCGGTGAGAAACCTTTTGCGTGTACGCGTTGTGATTATACATGTTCTCAGAGTAATAACCTAAAAATACACATGAAAACTCATACTGGTGAAAAACCCTTCTCATGTTCTGAATGTCAATATAAGTGTTCGATAAAAAGCAGATTGAAAATACATATGAGGACTCATACTGGTGAGAAACCCTATTCATGTCCAACGTGTCAATCTAAATTTACACAAAAATGTCATTTAAATTTACACGTTACAACTCACACGGGCGAGAAACCCTTTGCGTGTTCAAAGTGCGCTTATGTATGTTCGCGAAAAACCACTTTGAAACAACACATGCATAATCATTCTAGCGATGAACCTTTTTTTTGTCCAGTGTGCAAATTTACATGTTCCCTTAAAATAAATCTTCGAAATCATATGAAAACGCATTCTGGTGAAAAACTCTTTTCGTGTTCTGAATGTCTGTATAAGTGCTCAGGAAAAGGTAAATTAATAATACACACGAGGACTCACACTGGTGAGAAACCCTTTTCTTGTCCAGAGTGTCATTATAAATTTGCACGAAAATGTCAATTGGAAATGCACATTCCGACGCACACTGGCAAGAAACCTATTGCGTGTTCAGAGTGTAACTATACGTGTATAAGAAAAAGCCGTTTGAAATTACACATTATGAAAACTCATACCGGGGAAAAACCATTTGCGTGCTCAAAGTGTAAATATAAGTGTTATAGGAATTTTTCTTTGAAAAAACACGTTATCAAAGTTCATAATGACAAACGCTTTTCTTGTTCTGAGTGCGAATTTACATGTTCACTAAAAAGCCGTCTTAAAACGCATGTGAAATCCCATCGATTTGATGCACAAGTGGTATCGGAGAAGGTTGGGGTATCATACTTCTGCTTTGACCCAACGAACGCAACGCGGACATATACGAGTACTAGTCTACATCCTGAGAACGAAACCAAAACATCTTTAAATTCTGATGAGCGATAGATATATTAAACTCGAATAAAATCATCTGAATACATTTTCTAATTACAATATTTTAAGATCATAGACAAAATACTGGATTTCACCTCCTAGGGAGCCATTAAGATCAACAAATTACAACATCCAAATCATCCAACAGTTGAAAGTAGATGACTGCATCAAAAGGCAGAATTATGCTAGAGTCGTTCTGGAACGATTTTCTACGCCTACGCGTTTATGTAACATCTTCTTTAGTGACGAGTAATGTTTACAAAGATAGTAAAAGGGACAGCAGAACGTTAAGGTTAAATTAAATCTTATTTGGCTTTTTGGTACTAGAGTACAAGTTTGTTATATAATTAGTTATTAATAAGACATTCTACACCACCATAAATAGATCCTTACTTGGATTTACTATTCACTTCATTTTGAGTTTAATTTCATTTTTGTTTAAATATGTAAACATAATAATAATACATTCTAACAAATTTATTTTACTAGAAATAAGTTATTCATAACACACTGGTTTTATTGCATTTTATGTTGAGGTAAGAGAGGTTTGTACGTTAATATAGTGTTCCTACCGAGTAACATTTCACTAGGGAACGCATTTGCTTTCCAATATGATTATTTTGTTACCTCATCTTTTGTCATAATTGGAGTTTATATTTTAAGAATATAATAAACAAATTTTGAGTTGGAATATGTGTTTTATTCTCAGAGTAATAATGCGTAACCTAGAGAGGAGCCCAAACGTAGGAAAGCATTCTATGACTATTGGGTATTAAGTTAGCTACAGTTCGCAGCAAAACAATGAGCCGTACTCAGGTCGAGAATTGCCAAATGTATATTAATTTGCATTGTAATTACTTTTAAATGTGTACCTGTGTATTTATCAATGCAGGGTTATTCCAATCTATTTTTCTATAATTCGCCTGTATTTATTTTATAAAACTGAATGAACATGTTTCTGTTTATTTTTTAATTTATTTATTCACAATATATTAATGTTATATTTATTGATACATAAATCCCAACTCCATGGAACCAAAGTCCTGTGTTGAGTTTGTTTGTCCGTCTCCGAAATGGCGAGTCGTATCGGCCTGAAATTTGGACACGTCATTTAAGATGCAATTTCAAGGTTAACGTTGCTATTTTCGAGTAAAATTTTAATCGACCTCTACTCGATAAAAACTCAAACTTTATATGACTAATGGCGAAATATAGTATCTGAAGTAAATATGTTGATATAAGGAAAGTTTTTAAGCAACGTAATACACGTGTCGGGACAATAAATGCCAAAAATCAATGTAATTCATGGGAAAATATTCGAAATCAATTACCTATAAAAACTGACTCCTTTAACACCTTTGACGCTCCTACTGCTGCAACCAAACGTTCTGCAATTCACCATAGTCGATTTTTATTTATTATAACGTTTATATCAAAGTTGTTTACAAACAAAGCCTAGCACAGATACAAAAGCATCCGATCAAACCGTTATGTTTATGTTGTCAAATAAAACAAAATGGCCACCAATTGGTTGCTAGCCAACAAACCAGCATCGCTTGCGTTCTGTGAAACATAGTGTTAGGGCTTCTCTCTAGGTTACGCATTATTACTCTGAGGTTTTATTCGAGGATTCGTGAGGCGCATAGGGCACGTGGGATGGAGAAGGTTTGCTTTGGTAGAAGGTTTCAATGGTTTCATGCTTTGCTCGGCTCATCTGGTCGGTGGATGGGAAAGTCCGGGTGGGTGCTTCGCCCCCCCCCGGAATATCTCTATCACAGTACGTTAATCAACAGAATATGCGTTATTGGAGTGCGGACAATTCAAAAGAAGTCCATGAAAAACCTCTCCTCAGCCTGAAGACCACAGTTTAGGGCGCCATTTCTAGAAGTGGCATTGGACCTGATTTTTTCGGCAGAGGTGAAACTCTAAAATAAAATCAATTCCGATGGACGCTGTAATGCCATCTGAAAAGAAAAAAAATAAAGCAAACTATGCACGGCATAATAACCAAAAAAACCTATTGCATAATAATTTATTTTAAAAGTTTCTTATTATGTTATATGTTAAAAGAAATGTATTTAAATCCAGAAAACCACTGTAAATTAATAAATGTAAAAAATTATGGAGGGTGACGTCCGTAGAATTAAGAATAGTCCAGAAGGAGCGTAGAATCATAATTAGAATATATCGGTCTGTGTCCAATAGTCCCCCCACTATGCCCTACTTTCGCCGCGCGCATTCGTGATGGCGCCGCGTAATATTGCTTGATGGGAAAAAAATAATCATAACACAAATGTAAGGTTAAAAAAAATCAATCTGTTAATTTTTCTGAAATTTTATTGTGCACGCGGAAATATTGGTTGACAACAGAGTAGATAAGTAAGGGGTCATATTAATAAGAGTAATTGAAATCATGAACTTTTAACTGAATAGGTATATAAAACAAATTTTGTTTAACATAAAACGGATATTTTTATATCATGTTAAATAATATTAGATGTTTTAAAGATAATTTCGGTCCAATGTCCACTACATAGTTGTTTAATCCGAGGTCAAATATTCATAAGTTCTCTTATTAGATGAGCAAAGTGGGGTAATAAAATACTACCTTCGCAACACTAACAAAATTTCCATTTTGTTTCTTCGACAATCTGACAGATGGAAAAATAATTAAATCCAAATACATCATATATATATATATAATAACCAAATCACCTACATTTGGACATACTCATACATTGTTGAATTACAACCTGGTAAAAGAAGAAGTATAAAAATTGGAAAATTGTTTTCACGCGTTGCCTAGTAGGTGATTTGGTTCAGCCGGATGAATCTCACCCACGTGATAAAGGTTTCAGCTCTTTAATTCATAAAAGTCAGCAGATAAAAGAGTCGAGGAAATGTGGATGTTCACACATGGGCAGAACGGAGAATGTTACACAGTGTGTAAAGTGGTCACTTAAACCAGCCAATGACAGGTCATAAGCCCTGTAAATGCCTAGACTTCCATATTCCCTTCTCAAAAACGTTTTCCCTCTCTGTTGAAATAAATTAAAATATGAATAACTTCCTAGGGAGGAAATCCAGCCAGTCTGCAAGCATTTGGACATACTCAAACATTGTTGTTTTGATATTTCACTTACAATTGTTTTCCTATTTTAGTTTTATTTATTTAAAAAAATTAGCTTAAATTAGCTATGTTTTAGTGGCTGTCAATATCTGAGCTGGAGTAACTCCAGCAGTCCATTATTTGGTTCTTTAATAAGTTTCGCTGGCTTAATAAAGTTGCACAACAGCAAAGCCAAGGATAGGGCCATAAGGTAAGTTCAGAATCTCTAAGTTCAGCCATATCACTCCACTACTTCAGGAAAATTACACTGGCTACGCCCACCACAGAGCGTGGAATACAAACTCTGTTGGCTTATGTATAAATCACTGCACAACTCTGCTCCGGAATATCCAAGGAAACTCTGCATTCCAGATGAACTAGCTGACAGGCGTCTCACGCTTGATCAGCTACGTCCACGGCGAGAGAAAACGTTATTATACCTTGTGATGAAGAAGTTCCGAGGGGCGAAGCACCCACCTGAACGTTTCCATCCACCGACCAGATGAGCCAAGTAAAGCAAGAGACTATTGAAACCTTTTACCAAAGTAAATCCCCCCCATCCTATGTGACCTATGCACCGCACGAATCTTCGAATAAAACACATTTTTCTATTTCAACATTTGTTTATTATAATATTCTTAAAATATAAACCTCGACTGAGACAAAATACACGACAAATATTTATAAAACGTATAGAACCTTATATGTTCCCTCCATAAATATGTTCGGCATACTAAATGGTATAATCGATGTTCCATCATTACTGGGACAAGTAAAATTCAATATTCCGACTCGTAGATTGAGAAACAGTGAAGTACTGTTCATCGATCAGCATAGAACAAACTATTGCCTAAATTCTCCAATGACCCGCCTTTGTCGTATTGTCAACTCAAGAAAAGATCTGGACTTTTTTGGTTTAAGTTTACAACGATTTGAACGAGCACTAAATAAATAGTCCAGATCTTGTATCGATGTCCCTTATGTTTGTCAATGCTTCTTTTCTTTTTTTAAAAATGTTTTAAACTATTATTTTATTGTAATATTTAAACCTTATAAATTGTATACATGGACAGTGTCCGTTAATAAATAAATGAGATGATACAATAAAGGAACAAAAAATTTAAAATGTATATAAATAAATGTTTCCTAATGAGATGGTATAATGTAGGTGGTGACGCGAGAGAGAGAGGCGCAAAAGTGATTTCCTCGATAGCTTAGAGAGCGCTCGAACTAATCCAAGATGGTCCAACAAGGTCAGCCAACACACACGTTACTAAGGACCCTTACTGCCACTTAATATACAATAGAAATCGACTTACCTGTTTTGAAGTGTTCCCCCTCGCTCCACCAGATATTATTTGCGGGAATGATGCGAATGTTAGGTTCTTTCTTTATTCGGCTTTGCGTAACAGGATTTTTGGATATTGGATGCGGTGATGATAATAATGTTATTGACACTAGCGGTAACTTTATATGATAGCGGTAGTAATATTATTTTTCGTTGTTAGTTTATCGTGCGGATCACAGAAGAGATAGTTTTTTTCAGAAAAATACAGATGTCAGTTTTATTCGAATATGGAATTTGTGAATTGTTGCAATGCGGTAGGTACTTCCAGGCTGCTCAGGTTCCTACTTCTCAAGGAAAAGCCGACAGCTAAAACATATAAATGGCAGTACACATTCACGCGTAACCAGTAGGAATAATATATAAAAATATGTAGAACCTAGTAAGATTTATTCATTTAACTTTTTGTACATTGGCGGGCTTATTGCCAAATAGCAATTTCTTCCAACCAGCCAACCAATAAAATAAAAGTTTTATTTTTATAATTTAAGTTACAGAACATATTCGATAGAAAAAAAAGATTAAAAAGGTAAAGATATATAAAATATCGGGCTGTGGTCCCGTGGCTAGTGTCTCGGACTCACAGACCAAAGGTCCGTGGTTCGAATCCCACTCTACCCCAACTTGATTCCATTTTCTAATAGTGAGTTATTTATAACTCGTTGAAAATGGCCCTCAAAATTAAATATTTGAGTAAATCATAAGAACGCAAATATTTTTTTTCAAAAAAAGTTAGAAATAACGGTATTTGTTTGTAAATTACCCTAAATCAAAACTATTACTCAATGGGAAAAAGAGGAAAAAGGAAAGGGGGAGAGGTTACGGAAGAGAAAGGAGATGTTTCTTCAGACGTGATTTAGACAGAAATAATTTAGTAACATCTTTGATGGTAGAATTGAACGCCACATCACGCTATCTTTGCGTACAGATCTCGCTTCCTCTACATTCACACATCTTCTCATACACGCCAGCCGATTACTCCAACTTTTAACATGTCCAACTTCAAGTATTTGTTAGATTTGGTCATGCCATGCCTTTCTCGGTGTTCCTTCTTTTCTGCATCCAACAACATTTGCATTGTGAATATTCTTAGCCGTTCTTTCGTTGTTCATTCACTCTACATGTCCAAACCAGCGCAGAGCTCCTTTCTTGATTTTGTCGATAGTGCTTGTCTCAGCCTTACATAATTTACAGATCTCAACATTTGTGCATCTATCGTAGACAGTTTTACCACACATTCGCCCAAGATATCGTATTTCGACAGCATTCAGCCTACTTTCACAGATTCTTTGGGAGAAATATATTTATCAAGGGCGAAATTGGACGGTTTCGTGGTATGCACCAAATTAACAATACATAAAAGGTTTAAATATAAAAGTATTGAAATGATAGAGGCGATGTATCATGGCATAAACAGTAAAGCAAGTATAACACTTTCTGAAATTTCCCTTCTATCACTAATACATATTGATTTTAACTGCTACATTAAACATTTATATTATTTTATAGTATTAATTATTTATATATATTTATATTTTTATTTATTTATTTAACTTTTTGTACATAATGATTATTTGTACATTGGCGGGCTTATTGCCAAATGGCAATTTCTTCCAACCAACCAATAAAATAAAAGTTTTATTTTTATAATTCAAGTTACAGAACATATTCCATAGAAAAAAAGATTAAAAATTTAAAGATATATAAAAATAGAAATAAACGTATTTGTTTATAAATTACCTTAAATCGAAACTATTACTCAATGGGAAAAAGGAAAAAAGAGGAAAGAGGAAAGAGGAAAAAGGAAAGGAGGAGAGATTAAGGAAGAGAAAGGAGATGTTTCTTCAGACGTGATTTAAACAGAGATTATGTAGTAACATCTTTGATGGTGGATGGGAGATGATTCCACAGTCGAGCCGCATGGACACTATATGAGTTAGAGAAGAAAGAGGAATTGTGTATGGGTATTAAGAGAGTGCCTTGAGAATGAGAACGAAGAGGTAAACCATGAACTGATAAGCGTTGAAATTTTTCACACAGGTATATAGGAGCGTTAGGACTATGAAGTACATTGAACAGAAGTGAGAGGGAGTGATAGTCTCTCCGCTGTCTAATTTTGAGCCATTTCAGTTGCCTACGATAATCAGAAATGTGGTCATATTTCCTAAGACCAAAAATGTACCTTATGCATGTATTCTGAAGTCGTTCAAGTTTATCGAGTTGCTCACAGCTTAAATCAGTCAGGGAAACATCAGCGTAATCTAGAATGGGTAGTAGTAATGCTTGTACAAGAGTGCATTTAGTACTAATGGGTAAGAATTTTTGCAACCTTCTAAGTGAGTGTAGACTGAAAAATATTTTGCGGCTTAATTCATTAGTATGAGCTCGCCAGCAGAGATGTTCATCCATTAGTACTCCTAGATTTTTTACGGATTTCCTGTACTGAATATTGGTACCATTGACAATAAGAGGATTAAGTGAAGGTATGTCTAGCTTACAGAGCAATCTTTGACTACCTGCAAACATAATTTGTGTTTTAGACGGGTTTATTAGTAAACCATACTCTTTTGTCCATGTTGACACCATATATATATATATAAACAGATTAAAGGGACCCTATTGAATACAAGTAATTATTATTTGGGCACTAGAGTTGTCTTCAATGGTTGAGAAAAACGTTATTATCTGCTTCTTACCGGATTATTCCGGGTGCCTAATTTGGAGACTCTGCTAGAATGGCCGCGGTCTAGCGTTCCCCTCAGCTGCCGGCTACCTTGCCCTAGTAAGCCATATAATCAAACCACCACGAGACTCGCACCGTTTCGCGAGGCATAGATAAACGGGGTTGCACGCGAAAAAAATGTGACGAAGTACCTGTCTAGATTTATTCGTCGCAACATCTACGCAAACAGCGCATTAAATCAAAACATTAAAAAAAAATCAGTGAAAGCGCATTTGCGGTCGCGCAGGCCTTAAGGCATGGAATGCTTTCCTCGCGGAGCTGCGAGGCTGTGAGAGTGAAGTAATGTTTCTGAAAAAACTTAAAACCCACTTGTTCTCGAAATCATTTGAATAAATCCGTGGCATGTCATAACAAAATAAATTGATTGATTTAAATTACAAATTCAAAAGCTTTTATTAAATTTATTTATCTATAGTATCACTTTTTGCGCCCATGAGGTATTGTATTACGTGAATGGTGCTACATAAGTTTTCCATAATAATAAAAAGACACCAAGGCCTGCTTTTTACAATTGCGGAGGGCATATGTGAAGGCACAAACTACAGATTGCGGCCATGTTTAAGCTATTTAGCGGATAGAATCTGGTTAATTTGAACCAGATTATATCCGACACGCGTTGTAGCGGTTACGCCGAGTTGAAGAGACAAGCGAAGGATAGCGACGGGCGGAGAATGACCGTGCATGAAACAAACCAATCGCACAGATTGTGACTCGCGAAGAAGAAGAAATATGTCTTCAATTATTAAATCAGTTTTATTTGTACATTTATAATGGCACTCTAAGCATGAAAATGGTCTATCACCAGTATCAGATAGCATGTGTCTCTTCAAATTAGTTTTTTTTTGTTAATTTATAATGGAGCTCTGAACATGAAAATGATCTCTGACCAGTATGAGATAGCATGTGTCTCTTCAAATAAGTTTTTTTTGTACATTTATATTGGCACTCTGAGCAGGAGAATGGTTTCTCACCAGTGTGAGATACCAAGTGTCTTTTCAAATCAGATTTACTTGTACATTTATGATGGCACTCTAAGCATGAGAATGGTTTCTCACCAGTATGAATCAACATGTGTGATTTTAATCTGCTCTTTTGTGAACATTTATATTGGCACTCTGAGCAGGAGAGTGGTTTCTCACCAGTATGATTTAACATGTGTGATTTCAAAACACTTTTTCTTGAACATTTATATAGGCATTTTGAGCATGAGAACGGTTTCTCACTAGTATGAGTCAACATGTGTGATTTTAATCTGTTCTTTCGTGAACATTTATATTGGCACTCTGAGCAGGAGAGCGGTTTTTCACCAGTATGATTAAACATGTGTGATTTCAAAACACCTTTACTTGAACATTTATATGGGCATTCTGAGCAAGAAAACGGTTTGTCTCTAGTGTGCGTCAAAATGTGTAATTTTAAACTGCATTTTTGTGAACAGTTATATTGGCACTCTGAGCAGGAGAGTGGTTTTTCACCAGTATGATTAAACATGTGTAATTTCAGAACACCCTTTCTTGAACATTTATATGGGCATTCTGAGCATGAGAATGATTTCTCACCAGAATGAGTCAAATTGTGTGATTTTAAATTACTTCTTCGTGAACATTTATACTGGCACAACGAGCATGAAAACTTTTTTTCACCAGTATGAGTCAACATGTGTGATTTTAATCTACCCTTTTGTGAACATTTATACTGGCACTCTGAGCAGGAGAGTGGTTTCTCACCAGTATGTTTAAACATGTGTGATTTCAAAACACTTCTACTTGAACATTTATACAGGCATTCTGAGCATGAAAACGGTTTCTTACCAGTGTGCATCAAAATGTGTGATTTTAAACTGCCCTTTTGTGAACATTTATATTGGCACTCCGAGCATGAGAATAGTTTCTCACCAGAATGAGTCAACATGTGTAATTTTAAATTGCTTTTTTGTGAACAGTTATATTGGCACTCCGAGCAGGAGAGTGGTTTCTCACCAGTATGATTCAACATGTGTAATTCCAGAACTCTTTTTCTTGAACATTTATATAGGCATTCTGAGCATGAAAATGATTTCACACCAGTATGAGTCAAAATGTGTGATTTTAAGTTACTTTTTCTTGAACATTTATAATGGCACTCTGAGCATGAAAATGTTTTTTCACCAGTATGGGTCAGTTTTTGAGTGCTTGAACAGTATAAACTCCTTTCCCTCGCTTGTAAACCTGAAACAACAACAAAAATATTCGTACAAGTGTACCAAAGGCTTGTCAATGAAATATACTTTCCCAACCAGCATACAATTTTAGGTTTCCAATGGCAAGAATGTTTCTATTTCAAAACTATAGTCCTTAAAATATATCTTGATTAGAATGACAGCCGTCAAACTAATTTCATTAGTGATGGCAAATTACTGATCACTGATCGAATCGATTTTATCGGTTATGTCATGCAATCAGGAAGCTCTGTTTCGAAAATAATGTGATACCGCCTAAGTAAAAATTTTTTGGTAATTATACTTTTTTTTAATTAAAAAGCATTATTACGTTATAAATATACTTAAAAAACTATTATTTGCATTCATCGGAATCCCCAATATTCTACTAGGAGTCATAATATAATGTTTTTAGTTTCTCGTGCACAATTTGGTTTTTAGCGTTTAGGCGGTATTGTTTCTTCGTCGACGATTTGTTATTAGTGTTAAAAAACCAAAGATGTCATTTACGCATTAATCATGTTACCTAAAGAAGCGTAATATCGGTATTGTTTAATAACTCTGTTATTGTGGGGACTATTAGTTTTACCGCGTTAATCTTTAATCTTTCTATACCAGTTGAACAAATTAACTGCCTACATATTTATCCTTTAAGCGATGAAATATTTAAAGTCAAAACAAATTAAATTATAGTCCTAAGAGTGTAACATAATTAGAATGACAGTTGTCAGAAAAAGTTACGACATAACTTTGTAGTAACGTCTTTTTTTCGTAGGACTTTTTCAATGTACAATACAAAATTTAAAAATATAGATTACACAAACATCACTCTGTCAGATTTAAAATTTACACTAAAAATGTATTATGTAACTTAGTAGACATTATAATAATAAATATGTACATCTCTCCTCCTCTCCTTATCCTCTCTTCAAGCATTTTTGTCCTTATCCCGCCCAATTTACAGTAACTTAATGTCCTTAAAATAAATATTTAAAAAATCTTTGATTATTGAGTACATGAAAATAACATTTTTATATGTATAAATTGTATGTATTTCTTTGATATGTAATATATTTGCTTTACTAACTTTGTATACTATGTGGAAATCTGTCATAAGTTCTGAGTTTATACACTATATCTGTTTGTTTACTAAAAATATGTATGTAGAACTGTTGATTTCCCAAATAAAATAAAGGAGTTATTTACGAAAAATTATTTGTATCTGGCGTGTTAATTATTTTTTTTAATACAATGCTTGAAACATAAATCAACAATATTAATATATAAAATCAGCTTTAAAACAAAAAAAAACTAAAATAAACCTAATTATTAATGACGTTCTTACAAGGTTCATTTTGCAAAAACGTTAGAGATGGGACAACTTGATCAATGTAAATTGATCGAATAAAAAAATAGTTCATTTGATGTTGTTCCATGAAAAAAGTATAAATGTCTAATTTTTTGGTGAATTATTGTATTAAACACACTATAATAGGCTTGTTTATTTGCGTTTTTTATATCAATTTTCGAAAACAGGGTTTCATGATTGCATGAAATAACTGATAAAATCGATTTGATCAGTGATCAGTTTTTTCCCAACAGAAATTAGTTTGACAGCTGTCATTCTAATCAGGCTATATTTTAAGGACTATAGTTGCAACCGAATACGTCTGTCAACTCTCCTGAAAAGCTTCCAATATATTTGAAGCTCTAAGAGAAGAGACTCCGGCAGAAACAGTAGATTTTCCAGCAAACTAGACGACTACGACAGGAAAAGTATTTGGTATTCAAAAGCTACGATACAACTTCATGGCTGGATCATTGTTTGCTTTTAAATAAGTTGTCAAATAATCTGAAGTTTTATAAACTATAACTTTATACATGAAAATTGATATTCCAGTGTCAGACCGTTGTCAGATCACATCAGATTTCAAAAAACAAATGCAAAATATCGGAGACGTGTGCGAAGGCTATATGGAGTATTATTATTAAAACATGGGATAAAATCACTAATGCCCTTCTTACCAACTACCAAATAAAAATAAGATTTTGCTTGTCGATGTAATGGAAAAAGTACTCGGGGTCGAGAAAGATTCTATCCTATTTTATTTTATTTTATTTATTTGGATAACAAACAGATATAATCAACAATATTTTGAGTTTGTCCAAATTTCTATAGACAAGAACTGGATTCAACTCCCTGGGGAGCTGTTTATATTAACATATTACAACAGAGATGAAGAACATTTAAGAGAAGGTAATATAGAAGTCTTTACTTCATAGAAACTTCACAAACATCAACAGATGAAAGAGTTGAAGGAATATAGATGCTCAAATATAGGCAGAATGGTGAATGTTACACAGTGTGTAAAGTGGCCACTTAAACCAGCCATTGACAGGTCATAAGCCCTGTAGATGCCTAGACTTCTATATTACCTTCTCTTAAATGTTCTTCATCTCTGTTGTAATATGTTAATATAAACAGTTCCCCAGGGAGTTGAATCCAGTTCTTGTCTACAGAAATTTGGACAAACTCAAAATATTGTTGATAAATACCTGGTCCATGAAGAAGTATAGAAATTGAAAAAATAACATTTTCAGGCGTTGCCTAGTATGTAGGTAAAATTATTCAATTAGATGAATCTCACCTGCATAAATAAAGGTTTCAGCTCTTTAACTTCACAAACATCAACAGATGAAAGAATTGAAGGAATATAGATGTTCAAATATAGGCAGAATGGTGAATGTTACACAGTGTGTAAAGTAGCCACTTAAACCAGCCATTGACATGTCATAAGGCCTGTAGATGCCTAGACTTCTATATTACCTTCTCTTAAATGTTCTTCATCTCTGTTGTAATATGTTAAGATATAATCATCTTATATATATATATATATATATATATATATATATATATATATATATATATAACAAAACAAATAACAAATAAGCCAATTACAGGTTTTCACGAGTAGCATCACAGTAAGTTAAAAAAAAAATACTACGAATTATTTCGAAAGCAAACGCTGTCCGTTATTAAGATTATTTGCAAATAAATATATATTAAATTATTTATTTATAACATTAAAATTATTAAAAGTTCGCCATGAATATGAATTTTGCCTAAGAGGTATGTGAAGTAGAAGGTTTTTTCATAGAACTTTGGAAGGAACATTGATAGGAAGTTTGCATAGTAGTTCAGGACAGTCGATTGAACCAGAGGATAATTTTAGTAAATAAATTATATCCGCTATTTCACTACGTTTTTGCAGAGGCAATAGGTGATGTTTTTTACATATACGAATATACCGATCGGATTTAAACTCAAGTTTCAACCGGAAACACATGAACTTTACGATTTGAAAAAAAATATTTTCAATGCGTGATATCTGCACATTGTCCATAAGATTCCATATTTGTGATGCATATTCTAAGTTGCTTCGCACTAATGTACAGTAAAGGATTTTAAGTGTCTTTGCCATAGTGAACGACGTAGAGCTACGCATAACAAAGCCAAGCGCACGCGATGACTTTTCTATTGATGGGCCGAATGACAAACCTCTCGGACTATAATAATGGAACCGTTCTAAGATAAGAAAACATGATGACCTCACTAGGATTGTTGGACCAGGTGTATTGTGACGTAACGAGGGATGTAGTTGTACAGCAGAGGATAGTCAGCTCGTGCCTGAACCATATTTATATGCGCGACAGAGAGAAGTTTTACTTACTTGAGGCGATTTCATTTCTGCGAGACGAATCCGAACATTCTTGTTTGATGTCAGGATAATGAATGTCCATCTCCGTGAATATAATTTTATCACTGGTTATCCTAGGCTGGTCAGTACTGGTCCCCGGTTCAGCCTTCACGGTAGCAACACCTGGCTCCTCACTTCTGTGGGGATATGGCGCCCATTCCCCAGTACGGAGAATATCTCCCTTTACATCGCCAGTCCCCGGTTCAGCCTTCACGGTAGCGACAACTGGCTCCTCACTTCCGTGGGAACATGGCACCCCTTCCCCAGTGCGAATAATATCTCCCTTTACATCGCCAGTCCCCGGTTCAGCCTTCACGGTAGCGACAACTGGCTTCTCACTTCCGTGGGAACATGGCGCTTCTTCCCCAGTGCGGAGAATATCTCCCTTTACATCGCCAGTCCCCGGTTCAGCCTTCACGGCAGCAACACCTGGCTCCTCACTTCCGTGGGAACATGGCGCCCCTCCCCAAGTACGGAGAATATCTCCTACATCGCCAGTCCCCGGTTCAGCCTTCACGCCAGCAACACCTGGCTCCTCACTTCCGTGGGAACATGGCACCCGTTCCCCAGTACGGAGAATATCTCCTACATCGCCAGTCCTCGGTTCAGCCTTCACGGCAGCAACACCTGGCTCCTCACTTCCGTGGGAACATGGCGCCCCTTCCCAAGTGCGGATAATATCTCCCTTTACATCGCCAGTCCCCGGTTCAGCCTTGATATTCACCGAAGCTATTTTCATTGTTTTACCTTCGAGAAATACAAAGTCCATATTATGAAAATTATACAAAATACGTTGAAAATAAAAAATGCAAAAGCGCATGGGAGGGGGATTTTAATTCTCCGTTTACAACTACTTAGTAACACAAAGTATATATTTAGGAACACAACTAAATTTTAATAACACATAAGAGCTAGGTTACAACAAGTCTTGAAGTAAAGGAGCGCAAGGACGCGAACGGTCAGAACTCTAGCCCCCATTTTTGGTAAATAACTTTGTATGCATAGAATTAAGAATAGTCCAAAAGGAGCGTAGAATCATATTTGAATACATCGGACTGTGTCCAATAATTCGCCCACTTAGACACACTTTCGCCGCGCGCATACGTTAAGTCACCGGGTAATGTTGCTTGATGGGAAAAAAAAAAATCATAACATAAATGTAAGGTAAAAAAAAGTAATCTGTTGATATCTCTAAAATTTTATTGTGTACGCGGAAACATTGATTGACACAACAGATTAGATAAATAAAGGGTCATTTAAGAGTAATTAAATTTATGAACTTTCAACTTAAAATATAAAACAAATTTTATTTGACACAAAACGGGTATTTTTATATCATGTTAAATAATATTTGACGTTTTAAAGATAATGTCGTTCAAATGTCCTTCACGGCGTTGTTTAATCTGAGATCCCATTTTCATTATTTCTCTCATTGGATGAGCAAAGTAGGGTAAAAAAATTTACTACCCTGGCAACACTAACAAATTTGTCCATTTTGTTTCTTCGACAATCTGACAGATGGAAAAATAATTCAATTTTTAAGTCATGCATTTGTTAAATACACATTCGTTAGTTAATTACACATGAAATGTGATTCCATCCTGTTTCTTTAAGATCCTAGCAGTATTTCTACACTTTAAAAGGACACAACACGACATGTATAAGGGTTTAAAAATGTATGATGAGATGCCTGAATGTATGAAGAATGAAAAGTGTCTGAAAGAATTTAAAAATAAATGTATAAGTTACTGTAAGGAAATGTAAATATATATAGATGATGTAAATGTACATAATAGTTTATATTAGTTTTAATATAAGCTAACTTAAGAAAGAAATAAAAAAAAATTTAAAAAATAGTTGAATTCAAATCAGGTGTTGTGTACTGAGCGACGTCTACAAAGAAACTAATGGGGCAAAACGTAAACCTACTCATTTATGAGCGGCCTTCTGTTTGATGCGCGTATGCGGTTTCTGGACTATTCTTAATTCTATGTTTGTATGGTATGGTGGTCCCTCTGGCATTAGCACCACGAAAGATCAGCCATATATATTGTTCTCCTTTATATAAGTAATCGTTACTTACTTTTAAGTGTAAAATTTTTGTTTAATCGTCAAATTATATTGTTATTTATGTATTTTGTATCCTAGATCCTAGACATACGGACGCGTGCCGCTTGCCGTTTGACAGAAGAGGCTCAGATAATACCATATTTAGATGTTGCGGTAAGTCAGGGTTGCAAAGATAAACCAAATAGTAAAAATTTAGGCCGGGACCTACCTGCTTGTCCCAGCATATAACAGCCATATACAAACAACGAACCATCATTCCGTTTCTGTATGGGTTGGCAGAGAGTTTCTTACACATATTTTTTTTCTGTCTTCTTTCCTTTCTTTTATATTATTCCAATTACATTTATAAAAGTATACAAATAATTCAAAATAAAACAATTATACTTATATGGTTTATGAAGTAATTAATTTTGGTATTTTTGATGGCTTTTGAAAGACATGAAAGTATGACTAAATGTGAAATCACTGAATGGAGTTATACTAAAACAAGTGGAGGAATTTGTGTATCTGGGAAGTATGTTTACTAGGGATGGAATGACTGAGAAAGATATTGAAGGGAGGGTGAGTGCCGGGAACAGAGAACAAACAGAGAACAGAGCGCATCAGAATGAACGGCGCACTTAAATCGACCTTGGCAAATAAATGTTTGTCACAAGAGGCAAAATTGGCAGTTAACAACGGAGTCCTGGTCCCGTCCCTGATGTATAAGAGCGAAGTATGGACTTGGAAAAACAGGGATGAAAGTAGGCTGAATGCTGTCGAAATGCGCTCTCTCAGGTGAATGTGTGGTAAAACTGTGTACGATAAATGCACAAATGTTGAGATCCGTACATTATGGAAGGCTGAGACAAGCATTATCGACAAAATCAAGAAAGGAGCTCTGCGCTGGTTTGGACATGTAGAGCGAATGGACAGCGAAAGAAAGGCTAGGAATATTTACAATGCGAATGTTGATGGATGCAGAAATAGAGGAAGACAGAGAAAGACATGGCGTGACCAAATCCAACAAATACTTGAAGATGGACATGTGCATGAGAAGATGTATGAATGTAGAGGAAGCGAGATCTGTATTCTATCCTATTTGCCTACCTTTACGGGGAAACGGCGTGATGGTTTGTTTGTATATACAATTTTATATTATTTTAGTAGGTAGTAAATAAATAAATTAAACGGAGCGTTACAATATATTAAACAAATGGTTTAAGTAAAGGATAGTAAGATAATTCCAATTGCTGGTTCATCACTACTCCATTAAGTTTAACCCTATTCCTTCCCAATGATTTTTATTTATCTCATTTTTTCCCCTTGTTTTCAAAATGTATCAATTTAACTTTGTTTTCGCTGTCAAACGCATGGTTAAGAGAGTTCAAGTGGGTTGCAAAACTAGATTCATCATTTTGTAATCTGGTCAAAATAATAAAAAGTAAAACTAAATCCAGAAGTTTTATTAACAACTTTATTTATAATTTTATCAAAATCCATAAAATTAAGAATAGTCCGGAATACATCGGACTGTGTCCAATAATTCCTCCACTATGCCTCACTTTCGCCACGCGCATTCGTCATGTTCCGCGTAATGTTGCACGATGAGAAAAAATATAATTAACACAAAAATGTAAGGTAAAAAAAGCTATCTGTTAATTTCTCTAAAATTTTATTGTGCACGCGGAAATATTGATTGACACAACAGAGTAGATAAGTAAAGGGTCATTTAATTAGTGTAATTGAATTAATGAACTTTAAATTTAATATATAAAACAAATTTTATTTTACATAAAACGGATATTTTTATATCATGTTAAATAATATGTTATGTTTTAAAGATAATGTCGATCAAATATCCACCACGGCGTTGTTTAATCCGAGGCCATTAGTTCTCTCATTAGATGAGCAAAGTAGGGTAAAAAAAAAATACTTCCCTGACAACACTAACGAAATGTCCATTTTGTTTTCTTTGACAATCTGACAGGTGGAAAATAATTAAATTTTTAAGTAATGCATTTGCTACATACACATTCATTTGCTAATTACACATGAAATGTGATAGCATCCTGTTTCTTTAAGATCCTAGCAGTATTTTTACACTTCAAAAGGACACAACACGGCATATTTGAATTCAAATCAGGAGTTGCGTACTGAGCGACGTCTACAAAGAAACTAATGGGTCTAAACGTAAACCTACTTATTTATGAGTAGTTTAGTCATCTTCTGTTTGATGTGCGTATGCGGTTTCTGGACTATTCTTAATTCTATGTCAAAATCATGAACTTAGGAGTTTTATCAAGAAAAAACCTCAGCATTTAATTTTGGTTTATTTCGGAAAGTTCGGTCGAGCGTCAATATGACAGTCGTTTATTGAACACATAAAATCAATGTGTCGTTTGAGATTGGTCTCCGAAGATATATTAGCGTCCCGATCCCGGCGGTATTGATTGCTGTCGGTCGGCGGACAATCGGCGAGAGAGTTCTTAGGATGGCGACCGGTATACGTCCGCTTGACCCGCGTTGGGTTAAAACTCAAGAATGGATCATCAACATTGTTAGTTCTCATTTGTGCATTACATCGATGGGAATCCAGGTGACGCTTTAGCGAACATGTGAATTTGCACACCGAACACGAAAAGCGTTTGTCACTATGAATTTTCATCATATGTTTTTTTAAAGAAACTTTTCGTACAAATTTATAAGTGCACTCTTGACACTCAAACGGTTTCTCGCCAGTATGAGATTTGAAGTGTATTTCTAATTGATTTTTCAGTGAGCATGTATATTGGCACTCCGAACACTTAAAGGGTTTCTCACCAGAATGAGTTTTCATATGACTCGTTAAAGAACCGCTTTGTGAAAATGTGTCTTTACATTTTGAGCACGCAAATGGTTTTTCACCGGTATGACGTCTCATGTGTACTATTAAGCTTTCATTTCGCAAACATGTATACTGACATTCAGAACACGAAAAGGGTTTTTCACCAGTATGAGTTTTCATGATATGCACCTTTAAAGTATCTTTTCTCAAACATGCATAGTTACATTCTGAACACGCGAAGGGTTTCTCGCCAGTGTGAGATCTCATGTGTAATTTTAAACCACTACTTTGCGAAAATGGCTTTGCGCACACTGCGCACGAATAGGGTTTCTCGCGAGTATGAGTTTTCATATGTACTTTTAAACTATTTATTTGTGAATAGGTATTTTTACAGACGGAACACTCGAAGGGTTTTTCGCCGGTATGAATTCTCATGTGAACTTTTATGTATTGTTTATTTGAACAAGTGTAGTCACACACCGAACACGCAAAGGGTTTTTCACCGGTATGAGTCCTCATGTGTACCATTAAGCTCCCATTTCGCAAACATGTATACTGACATTCAGAACACGAAAAGGGTTTTTCACCAGTATGAGTTTTCATGATATGCACATTTAAAGTATCTTTTCTTAAACACGCATAGTTACATTCTGGACACGCGAAGGGCTTCTCGCCAGTGTGAGTTCTCATGTGTAATTTTAAACCACTAGTTTGTAAAAACGATTTTTCGCACACTGCACACGAATAGGGTTTTCCACCGGTATGAGTTCTCATGTGTAGTTTTAGGCTAGAATGTCGTGAGCACGTGTACTGGCATTTAGTACACGATAATATTTTCTCACCAGAATCAGTGGAGATATGCTCATTTGAATCATTGTTCCCAGTTGAAGAATCAGAGTTTAGTGAGCATGAGTTTGGCTCTTTTAGAGTATTCTTTAAGTGGTTTGAATACTCTACGGGAGAATGTTTGGAGGGACGAAGTCTTTTGGGAACAGGCGATGAACTCGTATCACTATTTTCTAAATATTCAGGTCGAATTCCACTCCCCAGACCTAAAAAAATACATTATGTATTTACAATATTTGAGTGTGTCCAAATAGACACAAGACTGGATTTCACCCCCTCGGGAGTCTCGTTAAGATTGACAAATTACAACAAGGAATGAGAATATTTTAAAGAAGGGAATATGGAAGTCTAGAAATTTACAGGGTTTATGACCTGTCAATGGCTGGTTTAAGAGACCACTTTACACACTGTGTAACATTCACCATTTTGCCTATGTTTGAACATCCATATTTCTTCAATTCTCTAAAATCAACAAATTGAAGAATTGAAGAAGTGTGTAAAAAGGCCACTTAAACCAGCCATTGACAGGTCATAAGCCCTGTAAATCCCTAGACTTCCATATTCCCTTCTTTAAGGTATTCTCATTCCCTGTTGTAATTTATTAACATTATATAATTGTGGGACTTTTTGTTAATTTAATTTGTATATTAACATATTACAACAGAGATGCAGAACATTTCAGAGAAGGGAATATGGAAGTCTGGGAATTTACAGGGCTTATGACCTGTCATTGGCTGGTTTAAGTGGCCACTTTACACACTGCGTAACATTCACCATTTTGCCTATGTTTGAACATCCATATTTCTTCAATCTTCCATCTGCTGATTTTAGTGAAGTAAAAGAGAACCTTTATTATTGTGAAGAGAATCATCTAATCGAGTTATTTCCCATACTAGGCAACGCCTGTTAACAATTTTTCAATTTTTAAACTTCTTGGATCAGTTGGTTTTACTAAAATATTTTGATTTCCCCCCCCCCCCCAAAGGGGGCGATTAAGATTAACAAATTACAACAGAGATGGAGAACATTTCAGAGAAGGTTTTATGGAAGTTTGGGCAATTACAGGGCTTATGACCTGTCATTGGCTGGTTTTAACAGAGGTACTGTAAAAACATCTTTGATAGTGAATGGGAGATGATAAGTCGAGTCGCATCGGTTATAGAATAAAGAAGTGTGGATGGAAATTAAGAGAATACTTTGAGAATACACCATGTACGAATAGGCGTTGAAACTTTTTACACAGATATGTAGTATGATTTACCAAAAAATTCCAATTTTCGATTTTACTAGTTGTAAATAGCTCGCTATTAGAAAATAAGAACCAAGTTAAGGTAGAATGAAGGTCACACCTCGGATTTCTGATCTGTGTGTCCGCAACATTATACTAGCCACGGGAACGCAACCCGGTTTTATGTGTACATAAATCAACTTATTGTCTTTAAAACAAAATAGATTATAAAAGAAAAATAAAAGAGAAGTCACCAGTTCTGAATCTTCTCTGCCCCCTAGAGAGTGGTCAATTTGGGGATTTATTTTTATACGACGAAACATCATTTAGTGTTTTGGGTAGTGGTTAAGTTCGCATTTGTGTTATATAATTTATAAATAAAATAAAATAAATAAACAAATTTGAACTATTTGATGGCCTGGAAATTAAGATTGCCATGCAAGGTAATTTTTTATAAAACATAAGTGATTATATTAATAAAGATGTTCTGTTTCGCAGTCGGATAGACGAAAGGTTAGTTAGGGAAAAGATAGGAAATGTTTTTTCAGAGGTGATTTGAACAATGTTAAAATAAACGTCTTTAGTAGTGGATGTGAGGTTATGTGACAAATAAAAATGTAGGCAAAACGTTGATGAAGCGAGGTGGCATTATGCGGTAAAAATGAGCAAGCGGTGTAACCAATAAGTTATATTACTTACTAGAGTCACCTTCAGTGTTGCTGGAGCATCCCAAATGTTCTTGTTTAATATCGGGATAATCAATGTCTATTTCTGTAAAGATCACTATATCACTATCGATAGTATAATGTTGTTTGGATCTGGTTCCCGGTTTAGCCTTCATGATAGCGACACCTGGCTCCTCGCTTTTTAAGGGACATGGCGCGTCTCCTTCAGTATGGAGAATGTCTCGTTCTACGTCGCCAGTTTCCGGTTCAGCTTTAACGGTAGTAAAACCCAGTTCCTCGCTTCTGAAGAGACATGGCGCTCCGTCACTTGTATGAAGAATGTCTCCTTCTACATCGCCAGTCCTCGGTTTAACCTTTACGGTAGTAAAAGCTGGCTCTTCGCTTTTGAAGGGACACGGCGCGTCTCCTTCAGTATGGAGAATGTCTCGTTCTACATCGCCAGTTTCTGGTTCAGCCTTTATGATAGTAAAACCCAGCTCCTCGCTTCTGAAGAGACATGGCGCTCTTTCCCCAGGATGGATAATGTCTTGTTCTACATCGCCATTCCTCAGTTCAGCCTTTGCGGTAGTAAAACCTGGCTCCTCGATTCTGAAGGGGCACGGCGTGACGCCTCTAGTACGGAGAATGTCTCCTTTTACATCACCAGTCCTCGGTTCAGCCTTCACAGAAGTAAAACCTCGCTCTTTGCTTCCATAGGGACACGGAGCTTCTTCCCCAGTAAGGAGAATATCCCCTTGATCGCTTGTGATCGGATCAATCTTAATGTTTACTGAGGCGATTTCCATAATCCTGTACTGCAGAATGGAAATTACTGTAATGTTTTTTTTTTTATATAAACGCTAATATCCTGAAAAGAAAACAAGGTAAATTATAGATGTTAGCAGCATGCCAAACAAATAAACAAACAAACCATTGAATAGGCAGAGAGGATAGAACGCCACACTACTTTTTCTTCGGAAACATATCTCGCTTCCTCTACATTCACACATCTTCTCATGCACGCGCGCCGATTATTCCAACTTTTAACATGTCCATCTTCAAGTATTTGTTGGATTTGGTCATGCCATCTTTCTCGGTCTTCCTCTCTTTCTGCATCCATCAACATTCGCATTGTAAATATTGTTAGCCCTTCTTTCGCTGTCCATTTTCTCTACATGTCCAAACCAACGCAGAAATCCTTTCTTGATTTTGTCGATAGTGCTTATCTTAGCCTTATATAATGTACGGATCTCAACATTTGTGCATCTACCGTACATAGTTTTACCACACATTCGCCTGAAAAATTGCATTTCGACAGCATTCAGCCTACATTCATCCCTGTTTTTCCAAGTCCTCACTTCACTCCCATACATCAGGGTCGGGACCAGGACTCCATTGTGAACTGCTAATCTTGCCTCTTGGGACAAACATTTATTTGCCAAGGTTGATTTAAGTGCACCGTTCACCCTGTTCCCGGAACTCACCCTTCTTTTAATATTTTTCTCAGTCATTCCATCCCCAGTAAATATACTTTCCATTTACACAAATTCCTCTATTTGTTTTAGTATAAGCCCATTCACAGTGATTTAACATTTAGCCATACTTTCATTTCTTTCAAAAACTCACAGACCTTACCTAGAATTGCAGTTCCTCTTTGTTGTTAGCAAGAAGCACGGCATCATCAGAAGAAGACTTGCTATTCTTGGTAACAAAAGTATACGATGTATGCAAGAAAAGCGATTTGCTAATGAATGTTGATAAATCGAAAGTAATGGTTTTTGAAAGGGATGAAATATAACTAAATGTGAGATCAGGGTGAACGAAGATATTCTGAATCAGGTAGAAGAATTTGTGTATCTGGGAAAGTATGTTTACTACGAATGGAAAGACTGAAAAAGATATGAAAAAGGGTGAATGGTGCGCTAAAATCTACTTTGGCAAACAAATGTTTGTCGCTGGAGGAAAAATTAGCAGTTCTCAATTGAGTTCTAGTGCCAACTCTAATGCATGGGAGCGAAGTATGGGATTGGAAAAATAATGATTAAAGTAGGTTAAATGCTGTCGAAATGCAATCCCTCAGGCAATGTGTGGTAAAACGATGCATGATAGGTGCACAAGTGTCAAGATCCGTGAACTATGTAAGGCTGAGACATGCAATATCGACAGAATCAAGAAAGGGGTGCCGCGGCTAAAAGTATCTACGATGCGAATGTTGATGGATGCAGAAAACAAGGAAGATCGAGAAAGACATGGCACGATCAAGTCCATCAAATACTTGAAGATGGACATGTCAAGAGTACCAATAATCGGCGTGTGTGCATGAGAAGATGTATGAATGTAGAGAAAGAGAGGTCTGTATGCAAAGACAGAGTGATATGGCGTTGTATCCTCTCTGCCTACCCCTTCGTGATGGTTTGTTTGTTTTGTAATTTTAACCTGTCTTTATGAATTACAATTTAGGTAAGTACCTACTTTTTATTCGAAAAATGTACATAGGTCATTTACCTCGTGTCAGAATTTTCGAGAAATCAATAGGTAAACTGATCATAACCTACAAATTGTTGAAGTAAACGCAAAAAAATGGCCTTCATGTGGGGGAGGTGGAAGGCTAAATATCTGATGAAATAAGTAATAAACAAGGCAAATATAACACTAGAAATGCCCATGCATCATAAATAATCTACACTGAGGGGAGATCTTTAAGCCTACTATCCACCCGCAGCTGTTATAGAGTCCTGGGGGACTCTCTGTCAGCTGCGCATAGAGGAAAGTTATTATAAATATTCCAAAGGAATACGAACTCTATGCAGATTGAGGAGGGGGGAAGAGAACGTATGAACAGAGGCCAACACGTCCCCCCCCCCTCAGGATCCCCTGAATGCCACTGTTTTTTTTATTCAAAAATACGTATATACACAAAAAATTGACATAAATAAACGTATCCAAATATACAAAAACAATTTCTTAAAACTATAGTAGCACAACAAACATACCTAACACAACAAACATAAGTAAAAACACGAATATTTACAATGAGAGAACGACTTTGAATAAAGAAAGACTCTCTGAGTGGTCAGAGGCAGAGGATCCGAATACCACCCCCGTAAGGGGATGATAAAACAAAAGAATGAGTGCGTTCCGCTCGGAAGAAACCACAGTCCCAACTGAATGAGCATCCCACAGGAACAGTTGCCTGTTCCACCATATTTTACTCACCTAAGCATCCACGCATCTGAGTAAATAATCTACAGGTGTAAAAAATAGTTTAAAGTTTCCATTGATATTATAGTATACAGTATAATAACCTCAATGTTTGTATCTTGCTGTCAAAATACGCCCATCAATTTAAGATATTAATTTTTCATTAATCAATCGTAGGATCAGTTAGAGACATTACCCATTGCTTTTCCTTTGTCGGTGGAGATTATTCCATCCATTGTAGAGAATAGAGTTTGACTGGGGTTTTATCAGTTTGATTATTATTTTACAGAATACCTCGCAGAACTAAGCGGCCATTACAAAATGTCATAAACCACAGACTACATTTAAACGATAAACGGTGCTGCCAGTCTGAAGAAAAATAAACACAATCTTACAATAATTATTGATTATAGAGTTGGGGATTAAAGCTAGGGTTTCCTAGGACAGCGGTGCCCGTATCTTAACGGCCGTAGTGAACGGTGATGCGGTGGACAGCCGTCGTAGTGGTGACTAGAGAGTGGTTTCATTTTTTAACGGTGTTATCAACACCATTTTTATAGGAAACCACTCTCTAGTCACCATTACGACGGCTGTCAACCGCATTAATGTTCACTACGGCCGTTAAAATACGGGCACCGCTGTCCTAGGAAACCCGAGCTTAACTACTACTACTACCATCACGCCATTTCCCCGTAGGGGTAGGCAGAGAGAATGGACCGCCACGCACGTCTATCCTGGCATACAATCCTAGCCTCTTCCACATTCATACATCTTGACTTACATGCCCTTCGGTTCTGTCTGCTTTTGACATGACCATGACCGGGATTAAGCTATGGAATAAATACATTTTTTAATTTATTTCGATTATTTAGTGCTGGCGTGTTCACAAAACTTACACAAACACAATGTACAGAATACCGATTTAAAAAACCTTACTATTAACTTTGAATCAAATGTGCTATGTTTTTCAAGATCTCTTTTGGATTAGAGCGACATACAAAATTAATATTTTATTCATACAAATACATGGATATAAATAAAAACAAACAATTATAACGTATCCCAAACTTTATGAAGCCAAGGGCCCTGTGTTGAGGTTGGGATACAACATAATAGAAAATGGAAGCACGTACATAATTAAATAATAGGAAACATAAACATACGTATATTTTAAAGGGAATCTGGACATCACGCTTTATATATATATGTATATATATTTATGCAATATCTCGCAGCAGTCTCCTGCAATGGTGTCTTCCCTTAGACAAAATCCAGACTTGTACACTCCTAAAAATAGCTTTCATTTTGGAGAACTTAATATGTTCATTGTTAATTTTTTTAATCCCTTAAAATATGTATGTATTTATATGTTTTTCCTTGTGGAAAATATTTTTTTTGCATTCATGTTTTTTTATTCCTATTTATTTAAATTTTCACCTTTTAATTACTTTGACTAAGTTTTTTCTTAATTTTTAATATTATTTTCATTTGTGTAAATACTATAAACACTTTAAAAATACCTTTTACTTTGATTTGAATTTTAAAACTGGTTTCATTTATGTTTTTTCTTTCTTTTCGGTACTTGAAAAAAAAATATAGTTAATTGATATAATGATAATATTATATCAAAATCTTACTGGTCCATTAGAGATAAGTCTAACTTTGTACAGATATTATAAAACTATGTATTTGTACTTATGTTTCCTGAATAAAAGAAAAAAAAACATTAACCAGCACAGCTTGTACTCGACCTTTTCTGGAAAACGCAGCCGGTGAAACCATCAACTTTAAAACACTCCCCCTTTTTTATAATTCTGTTCGCAAAGCATTTGAAATCTAGAGGAGGGAGATCAATAAAATTAAATATGCCAACTAGAAACTCCAGACAAAACTTACTCTTTTGCCTGATAACCATAGAACTAACTATGGTTTTCATTTCCCTATGCCCAATTTTTTTAGGTCTGCCAACAAACATACCAGTTTTGATTTCTTCGATAACAAGTTGTCTTCTTTCAAACGCTAATCACTGAATCAAATTCAATTAAAAACACCTCTCTCCTGCTTCCACTCCACTTCCACTTAGTCTACTTTATACCATTGTGTCTTTCTACTTTCCTTTATAATAATTTTCTCTGAATAAATATGGTTTTTAAATGCCCATTGGGCATATATATTAATAAATAAATAAATAAATTGTGAATGGTAGTGCTTCTGATAATTAAATTCGATTTGTTGTACAACTAAATACTCTATTTTTTACCGCGTGTAAAAAAACATTTTTTATATCCAATTTCCTGTAGAACTGAATATTCTCATAGCCGTTAATAATTTTAATAAAATAAAATAATAATATATGTTTAGGAACCGTGCATTGGCAACATCGCCTGTAACTTTCATCTGACAACATTGTTGTCGCATTTCTTAATGTCTCTGTAATGGCCGTACTCGGCATTCTGACAGTTCCGGAGGTGTTTGTGTCCATAAACGAGAATACGGTCCTCTGTGAAGTGTATATTCCATTCAATGTGCGAAGGCATGATCACTGCCGATAAAGGATCGACTTGGGGTAATTTTTATTACGATAATTACACAAATAAATATCATAAGCCTAATGGGCGTAGTTTGACAGCGGGACCCCATAGACTATATTATGTGCATGTAGAGTCTCGGTGAAGCATAGAGTCAATACAGAATTATCTCAACACTTCTTCTTCACTTTTTTCTTCTTTATTGTTTATTTGTTTCACGGTGCGATTTCCGTGCATTTTGGCTTAAAAAAATACTTTTCTTGGATCAGGAAGGTTGCTTTATTGCTTAAGATGTTACATAATGTTTCAAAATGTTTTATTTTCGTCATTTACGGCTTTGTTTCTACTCAAATTGTTTGCACTGTGTTTAAAACTGTTCTGCGCATTTGTTGATTTGCAAAAAGCGTGTGATAAAGTAGGAATAGTGAAATTGTGGGGCGTGTTGGAAAAGTACGAAGTAAACGATAGACTTATACGAGCTGTTTCATCTCTCTAGTAGGAGAGTTGAGCGTGTATAAAAGTTAATGGGGATCCACAACGTGGTTTGCGATCTCAAATTGCGTAAAACAGGGATGTGTAATGTCACTATGGTTATTTTATCTATACATGGACAACTGTAATGAAAGATGTGGTATCGGAGCGAAAATGGAAAATTTTTCAGACAGCTGCTTGTACACTGACAATGTAGTTATTTCAGCAAGCAGCAAGGAGGATTCGCAACAAATAGTCTTTAGAATGTATGATGTATGCCTGGAGAGCCAATCGGTGATGAACCAAAGTTATTTAAAAGTTGATGGTATTTGAAAGGGGAAGTGAGGTTACTGACTGTATAATAAATGTAAACAACGAATGTCTCGAACAAGTAAAAAAATGTGTATCTGGGAAGCATGTTTTCCAGAGATGGAAGAATAGAAAAAGATGTAGAAAGGAGAGTGAATGCGGGCAACAAAATAAATAGCGCTCTAACCACAGTAATTGCTAATAAAAACACATCGATCGAAGCTAGACTGGCAGTGCACAGCGGGATTTTAGTCCCAACTCTGAAATGGAGATGAAACATGAAATTGGCAGAAAAAGGATGATAGCAGAGCGAATGCGGTCTCTTAGACAAATGTGTGAGAAATCAATGTATGACATGGTTACGAATTATGAAATCAGGCGAGAGTGCATATCTGAGATTGGTATAAGTGATAAAATCAGTGATCACTGATCCTAAATCAGTGATCACGGATCCTAAATCTAAGGATCACTGAGATGGTTTGATCATGTAGAACGAATGGATGATGAAAGAATGGTAAAACAGATATACATGGCGAGAAATAATAGTAACGTAGGACGAGGACGACCAAGAGAGAGGTGGCATGTTCAGATAAACCAAAATCTAAGGTCTGGTCATGCCAAAAGCAGACACAACCGAAGGGCATGTATTAATTTATTTTTGCTCTAATAACTATCATTTCTGTCTATACTTACAGAGAAATGGCGTGATGGTAGTAGTAGTGTTTTTTTTTTTTCAATTTCAGAGCTGCTGAACAACGTTTATTTCTGTGGAAGTGTTTACTAAATATGATATCTAAGCATTTGGAGCTAATAAGTCAAGTCTTTTGTCATGTTGTTCTTGTAAATATGGGAGGTGTGGATTGAGGGGGATTCTATTTTTAAAACTTAACAGGAGCGGACTGAAGGAAATACTGTTCGCCTATTGTTTTTTTTATCATTATGTATAGTTTTTTTTTATATCTAAGTTGTCTTATTTAAATATTTTATTTTCAACATGTAGATACAGTTCAAATAAAAAAGTGTAAAATGCATTAGTAAATTATACCCTGATACAGAAGCTTGTGTAACTTCGAAACCGGTTGGTAGAAAAGTAAAAAATAAGTGTTTAAAAACAAAGTTGTGTTATAATTATTTATTTAACGAATAACCACAAAGTTAGTGCTTCAAATGTAAGTTTTAAAAAAATATACTTATTTATAACTTCAATTTTTATTTTTTTTCTTTCCAGGATATTAAAGATTCATATAGAATAAACGTTTATATATATCCAAAGCAGTAAAGAATTATGGAATTCGCTTCAGTAAGCATAAAGGTTGAACCAGGGACTGGCGATGTAGAAGGAGATATTGTCCATACTGGGGACGGAGCGCCATGTTCCTTCAAAAGCAAGGAGCCGGGTGTTGTTACCATAAAGGCTGAACCGGGAATTGGTGATGCAGAAGAGGATATTGACTATACTGGGGAACGAGCGTCATGTCCCTACAAAAACAAGGAGCCGGATGTTGTTACCGTAAAAGCTGAACCGGGGACTGGCGATGTAGAAGGGGATATTGTCTGTACTGGAGAGAGAGCCTCATCTTTCTACAAAAGCAAGGAGCCGAGTGTTGTTACCGTCAAGGCTGAACCGGGGATTGGTAATGCAGAAAGGGATATTGTCTCTACTGGCGAGCGAGTGTCATGTCCCTACAAAAACAAGGAGCCGGGTGTTGTAACCGTAAAGACTGAACCGGGGACTGGCGATGTAGAGGGGGATATTGTCCATACTGGGGAAGGGGCGTCATGTCCCTACATAAACAAGGATCAAGGTGTTGTTACAGTGAAGGCTGAATCGTGGACTGGCAAAATAGAAGGAGATTCTCTCCATAGTGAGGAAGGGGCGCCATATTACCCCCACGGAAGGGAGAAGCAAGGTGTTGCTATCGTGAAGGCTGAACCGGGGACCAGTACTAAAGAAAACCATATAAGAAATGATATTCCGATTTCAACGAAATTTGATATAAATTATCATTATATCCAAGAATATTTGAATTCCTGTCGTAACACTGGAAATGGCTCTAGTAAGTAACACCAAATGTATTAAACTTGTATATAATGTAAAAAAAATATCAATAATAGTTTTTGTTGAGGAGTGGACGAGGTGTGGAAAATACCTCGTCCTAGGAGGAGGAAAATTTATAGTGGACTGTATTATTGTGGAAGGGAGGTTGCGCAACTACACTTACCCGCTGATGATCAGGCGTGACGTGTGCTGGAACCCTAGTGAAGCTAGCGGTCGTAGTACACTGGTACAGCTTGTATGGATCTGGCGGTCTAAAAGGACGCAGGCACAACTTGCTTAAGGAAAGATTTGTTGAGCACTTTACTTGTTTGATGTTAGATCAGTACTGATAATATAATGTTTTTCCGGTACTCGCATGTAGAATTATTGTTACATAGAGTGCGCTAGGAAATAGGAAGGACGGGTAGGTAGGTATATATTCAGTTGAGAGTTGGTCTGAGCAGTTATAGAGCAGCGGACTGTATGATGTTTTTCTTTCTTTTAGATGAAAACGGGTCGCGTTATTTTGATCTTGCTTTATTTCTCAAAGGGCCTCTTCCACCACATGAAGCGGGCTGCAAGTCGGAGGTCGGGCTCGGTGAAGACTCCTCGGAGTTCATATGGAAAAGAGGTCTATCCTCGAGCGTTCCTCGTACTCGTATACATGAACGACGTAAACGTTACCCACACATTTGAAAATGTGCAATAATATAATTTGAGTTGTGAGTTTCGCTACACTGCAACCCAATTAACCCTCCCTCCCCGGTGATGTCTAGCTAGTACACATTGCATCTAATAACTATAATATCTTTGTAAATATAATAAATATTGGGTTTAGATTTTCACTATTCCTCCATTACACATTTACGTATCGACTGAAATAATTTGTTGTAAAATAATAAGTATTTATTAGGTACAATAAAAGCATTTTATCGGAAATCGGGGATAAATTATACTCACAGTATACCAATGTTTCGCATTGTCGCGTATGAAGAAAAGAGTAAAGAATTTACGCCTGTCGCAGAATCAGTCACGTAGTCCAGTACTAGCTACTTAGTGGCTCTCGGGAAGTTGGCGCGGGTGACGTTCACCCGAGTCGTTAGCGATACCCAATGGTTTTTTTCATGTTTTCAGCAGTTAGATTTGAAATATTATCATCTTTGAATTAAATTATGGTTAATTAAAGCCATTCCCTATAAATATTCCATTTTTCCCTTTTTAAATTCTTATTTTTTTAATGTGTAGTGACTACACAGCACCGTAACGCGCAGGTGTTTTAAGGGCAGTAAGGGGAAGTAATATAAATAAAATAACGTACGTGATTCTCTTCTCTAAAATGTTCTTTATCTCTGTTGTAATATGTTAGTAATAGCAGCATAGATCGGCGCTTCCGGTACGCAGTCTCTTAGTATTTCTGTCTTGTGTCATTTCCCTGGTCGGCTGCTCCTCAGGTGCCTCTCAATATTGGTCCACCGGGTGGCTTATGGACGACCTCGGGCTCTCGCTCGCGTGGGGGCTCGTCTCTAGCGCAAGTCTGGCCACTAAGGGGTCCGACCATCAGAGTCTAGTCTCCTTTAGCTTTTCCGGAATAGGCGCGACCCCAAAACTACCACGGACATATTCATTTTCTTCTTGTCAATCCTGGTAGCACGTGCAGACCATCTGAGCATCTTCATTTCGGCATTTTGTATGTATATCTGCTCATGCTTTTGCCTTTCTTCATATTCCAGCATTTTCGGAACTAAATCCTATGGTGGGAGACTCATAGCACCACCATAGTAGACCAAAAAAATCTATAAAAGTTAGATAAAAATATTTTTTTGGTGTATCGTAGAGTGTCTCCAGTTAAATGATATGATCCAATCATAATAACATTTACTGAATAAGACATTTTTCTTATCAAAATGGCAGTACTTAAAATTACGTATAAAAATATTTCCATGCTTACTTTACCACAGAAACTGACTTGCAACTTGTCGCTTGAGCTTGTTTTTGACCAACATACCATTTTTAACTAAATTTAGTTACGTGTACAGAAGTTTTCAGAAAGCCATTATTTATAAAATAAAAATGTATTTTTTTAATTGTTTAAGGGGGTTTTTAATGAATTTTGTCCAAAGTTGTGGTCATTATTTATGCCTATTTAGTAAAAAAAACTTTGAAGCACTATTTCAGCAGATTTGTGTTTTGGTCTGTTAGACAAAACGAACTGAAGCGACGTACTGTCTGCATACCACATGACTGCTTTAAGCCGGACGCCTCAAATGTTTTTCTTCTTTTCTTATAGATCTTATGAGGCGTGAATGTCAACCTGAATATGCAGATACGAGTTTATCGTGTGTTTCCAGTACGTCTCATCTCCCTAATCCATTGAAGAATGCTGTTGAAAAGCCATTCACATGCTCGCAATGCGCTAAATCATTTTCAAGGAAAAATAATTTAAAAATCCACCTTCTGAGTCATTTCGGCGAGAAAATATATTCGTGTTCGGAATGTAAATATACGTGTGTACTTAAACATAATTTGAAGGAGCACATTAAAACTCACACAGGTGAAAAGCCCTTTGCGTGTTCAGAGTGCGATTATACATTTTCACGAAAAGGTAATTTGAAACAACATATGAAAACACATACTGGTGAGAAACCTTTTGCTTGTCCGCAGTGTAAATATACATGTTCGCAAAGTAAAAGTTTGAAAGTTCACATGAAAACTCATACTGGCGAAAAACCTTTTGCGTGTTCAGAGTGTAGTTTTTCATGTTCAATTAAATGTAATTTAGTAGCACACATGAATACCCACGTCGCCGTAAAACCCTTTTCTTGTTCTGAGTGTAATTATACGTGTACACAAACAAGTAATTTAAAACAACACATGAAGACTCATGCTGGTGAAAAACTCTTTTCGTGTCTTGAGTGTAAATACACTTGTATATCAATGAGCTATTTAAAATTGCACATGAGAACTCATACCGGTAATAAACCTTTTTCCTGTTCTGAATGTCAATATACATGCTCACGAAGCACTAGCTTAAAATTACACATGAGAACTCATACTGGTGAGAAACCATTTGCGTGTCCGGAGTGTCAATATACCTGTGCGCGAAAAAGTCATTTAGAATTACACATCACTACTCATACGGGCGAGAAACCTTTCGCGTGCACACTGTGCGCGTATGTTTGTTCGCGAAGTAGTAGCTTGAAACTTCACATGAAAACTCATACTGGTGAGAAACCCATCGCATGTTCAATGTGTGCATATGTATGTTTACGAAGCAGTAGTTTAAAAAAACACATGAAATGTCACACCGTCGAGAAACCCTTTTCGTGCTCAGTGTGTAAATATGCATGCTCGCTCAAAGATCAACTCGTGGAGCATATGAAGACTCATATCAGTGTCAATCCATTCTTCTGTCCACCAAACAGTCACGTTACTGCATTGATGCGAACTTTTGGGGAATCATTTTTGTATCGTAACCCAGCGAACCCCACGCCAGCGAGTGGATGCCCCCCGAACTCGCCGCCCCTTTGTCAGCCATCAGAAACCGTTTCTCAACCAAACGCGAATGAGGGCTGATTGTCTTATCTTTCAAAAATAACTGGTGGTATCCAACAATACGAAGGCTGTCTGGAGATCGGATATTTCATCATCATTCCCGCTCCGCACCTAATGGTGCATAGGGCACATCAGTGTTACGCTTCAGGTGCCCGTCCAGGAACAATAAAATATTGCAGTTTGAACAACCTCTGAAATAAATATTTCACGTCCATCCTGCTAGGAATCGAACCCTGCACCTCATGAATGGTAGACGAATGCGCCAACCACTGCATAACGAGGAGTACTTGTCTCCGCTTGATTTCTTTACTCAGGATTTTCGCCCGAGAGCAGCCATCGAGTCGAAAATGCTCGTCCAGGATTCTGGTTTTATTTCACACACAGAACTGTCTTCATCCGCCTGGACACATATACTAACAGCCAATCCAACAATGTACTAATACTCAAACGTGTGAAAAATGTAGTGAAGAAGTGCAAATAAAAGTTAAATGAACAATTGAACGTAATAATTAATTGTGTCTAAATATATAATTAATAAAACGCTTTGTTCTTAGACCACTTGAGTTTATTTAAAGCATTGCTAGTTTCGGAAAGCGCAGATCCTTCCATGTAATGATTTGAGTTTGTCCAAATTTTGGTAGAAAAGGACTGTATTCAACCCTCCAGGAAGCTGTTTTTTTTTTAAAAATATTTATTTACGGTTCCATAAATATTTTATGTAATAGTTACAATAAAACCAGTGAAAAAAATGCAACAAAAAATAGCATTATAATAAAAAACATTAAAAAAAGTATACAATAGTAAACAGTATTTATAAAAAAAGAAAGAAATATTACATCCGAAACATATATAATTATTTGCCCATTTAAAAGAAAGGTTAGTTAGAGAAAATAACAGTTTTAAAAAAGAAAAAGAAAAATAGTACTTTCAAAGGAAAGTTAAAATGTTTACATAATGGTTTATATAATTATTAAAGCGTTTAAAGGATTATTTATCGAAAGAAACATTCCTGATGAACAAAGGTTTAATTTAAAGATTTTATTTATTTATTATAGAAATTTACAATTAATTATTTATACAACACATTAATTAAGTAGTAAATGTAAACATGTATGTTTTTTATTTTTGCTGGTGGTTCATCTAAACTGCCTAACTAGGGATAACTTCTCCGTTCTAAGGCAGTAAATCGCGTATTTTATAATAATATTAAAAAGTAAGTACAGTTTTATTATTATGTGTGCTTTTTCAGTCTTAAAAGTAAATAATATATACACAATTAAAACATAAATAATACCAAAATCTCTATATCCTAAGTCCAAAGTCATTACTAGTAAAACAAGAAATTAGCTTACGTCCTTCTACATCGGTCAACAATTTCTCTGACTCCCTCCGACCAATATAGATCAAAAATGCAGTCAACACCTTCCTCAACCTGGCAATCCCACCACATTTCCATGAATATATCCTCGGGCCTATATAGTATTGCTGCCTTTGAGCCAAAAAAGTATTGACTCCTCTCTGTAGAATCAGATCCTTATTGGAGTGTCTAATATTATGAACATGACAACCGTTGCGCATTTTTCCCTATTGAGATGCGTGACCGCTATTGACCTCAATATTTACTGTTGACAAATATCCAGCACTTGAAATTTTTGAAGAGCGAATCACTCGGGTATCAGTATAGTTTTTTTTAATATAAAAGCTGGAACATCTACTTCAAATTAACTAATCTACACATTCTGGATATCGGAGTATTAAAACAAATAGAAGAATTATGTGAAACTATACACAAAATGGGTGACTCTTTCTTTTTAGGTAAGTACGTAGATTTTTATTCTGAATGCATTTAAAATAATTTCTACTGGCAATCGCCTTTAATCTGTACTGGCAACATTGTTGTAGCATTTCGTAATGGCCGCTCTCGGGTGTCGGGCGTTCTGACAGTTCCGAAGTTTGTGTCATAAACCGATTTAATCATTGTTCAGGAGTCTATTCTTTATAACGGTTGACGGAGTGACTCCCTTGATGTAGAAACGCCAGGTAATTTCCTTAAATAATTATCAATTAAAGGGCGAAGTTTGACCACGGGAGCCAACTATAACAGATTTATGCGTACAGCATGTACGTAGCACAGCCGGAACAGAAACACAGCAATGCTTCCTGTGTAGTTTTTATCTTCTAATTTAATGCTTGTATATTTTGACGCAATAATTAATTACTAAAGAAAAAACTTGTTTCATATTTGTACAGGCGTCTTTTGTATTGATTGATTTGGTGTTTATTTTGTAGAATTCCATATTTAAACTTATAATATTAGAAATCAAACACTGATTTGAGTCCACTGAACACTTTATTTTATTTTTACAAATATAAAAATATAAAAACGAAAACTTCGTGACAATTGTTTCGCCTTGTTAGGGTATTTTCAAACGAATGTGAAGATTAGACGAATTGCATGTCCTTATATAGTTATATAATTCAAGGCACTTAAGTAGAAAATAAAAATAATCTTTTGAACTATAGCATGTACATTAATCATAATTGAGGGAAAAACCAATGGTTAAGGGTGAGGCTAAGTGTTTAATAGGTAATGGGGAATTTAGGTATTTATATTTGAATTTCGTGAAAAATATAACAAAGTAAGTATTTATTGACATACAAGTATGTTAACATATTCCAACAGAGATAAGGAACATTTAAGAGAAGGTAATATAGAAGTCTAGGCATCTACAGGGCTTATGACCTTTCAATGGCTGGTTTAAGTGGCCACTTTACACACTGTGTAACATTCACTATTCTGCCCATATTTGAACATCTATATTCCTTCAATTCTTTTATCTGTTGATGCTTGTGAAGTTAAAGAGCTGAAACCTTTATTTATGCGGGTGAGATTCATCTAATTCAATTATTTCACCTACATTGTGCAACGCCTGAAAATGTTATTTTTTCAATTTCTGTACTTCTTAATGGATCAGGTGGATTTATCAACAATATTTTGTATTTAATCAGATGAATCTCACCCGCATAAATAAAGGTCCCTGTCTACAAAAATTTGGACAAACTCAAAATATTGTTGATACAAGCGTGTATTGTGAGATAATTAATGAAGCTTTATAGTTTTGTAAGTTAAGATAATTGTTGTCGAAAAAAACATCAATAATATTATAAATTCAATTCAATTATGATTAATGTACATGCTATAGTTCATTAGATTATTTTTATTTTCTACTTAAGTACCTTGAATTATATGACTGTATAGGGACATTCAATCCATCTAATCTTCACATTTATTTGAAAATGCCCTAACAAGGAGAAATAATTGTCACGAAGTTTTTGTTTTTATATTTTTATATTTGTACAAATAAAATAAAGTGTTCAGTAGACTCAAGCCAGTGTTTGATTTCTAATATTATAAGTCTTTTTTATTGATTAAACGCAGGCCTTTCATATTTCTGATAAGTTAAGAATTCACTGAAACGTTTACACACATTTTCCATTTAAAATTAAACTACTACAAGTGACATGAAAGGATTTTTTCACGCAATCCTTTACAGTGCTAAGATTTTTGATAGCTTATATCCATCTTAATACACACGGACTCGCCCTAGAGTAAAATATAGGAAAAAAGAGATTGACACGAAAACGTACCAATAGTTGCTGAGTTCGTTTGCATTCGACAAGAATGCACATAATTGTCATTTTTATTAGATATTTTTGTTTTTTCATTGTGTATTTTTATATTATTGATTTATTTTATTTATTTATTCATATTTTTTGTCTTACAAACCATAATTAATAATAAAAATAATGTGACCTCACTGGGGTTACCCGTGCCGAGGATACTTAACAATATCCTTTTCTATAAATGTTTTTAAATTTGAGAATAAACAAAGAAGACTAACTTAATAAACATAAATAATTAACATAATGTTCAGACAGTTTTCAAACTACGTATTTATGTTAATAATTAATTTATGTACATCATTATTTACATTACAAAACGCACAATGAAAGAACAAGAACCCAACATAAGCTATACACTTGTGGAGCAGTTGATTCAATATTGGTTTGGGCGAATGAGACAATCTATTTTACTTCTACTCAGCTGCACTATCCATTTTTTTATAGCCTTTTTGAACATTTTCTCGTTACTAATTGTTTTAATAGATAGTTTAAATTTAGTACTCACTCTTATTTGCCATATTATTTATTACTCCTATTTCTTACTATAGTATAGAGTGAAGTGTATAGTTTCTAGAAACCATATCTCAATTATCATTTCAATTATGTTTTTATAAATATATACTTTTTCTATTGATTTCAATGATACTATTATTTTTATTTTTTCTCATTATACTTTATTTTATTATTATTTTGTGGATTTCAATGATACTTTTATTTCGTATATTTAATTATGTATGAATTTAAATTAGTATAATTTATATTTTAATTTTTGTATCTGGTTATCTTTTTCGGATTGTATTCTTTTTTTATTATATATATTTATTAATTTGATTATTTATTAATTATACCTTGTTTTTTCTGTATTTTTATTCTTTTGCATCACATGTCATTATAATTTAATCGAATTAATTTACTATATATTTTTTATTGTTAATTATTATGGCTTGACGCGGGCACAGCCTAAAAAGCCTTAGTAAGTTCATTAATATTTCAACGAGTGTAATTTAAACGAATGAATAAATAAATATATAAATACAACAAGAACTGGGAGGGTACCCCATTTTTGATAAATAAAAAAAATTGTATTTAAATGTTTACAAACAACATTCGTTTTTAATGGATCCCAATCAGATTTTTTCTATAAACTCCATGTAATTTCAGGCCATTTATTATAGTTTTCAACCTAAGAAACTCATTAGATCGTACATTTGTTTAGAATATGATTATTTATTTTTCGTTTCATTCTTTTTCAGGATTCATATCGAATAAACTCTACACATGTACCCAAGTCAGTAAACGATTATGGAATTCGCTTCAGTGAGCATTAAGGTTGAACCCCGGACTGGCGATGTAGAAGAGGGTATTTTTCATACGAGGGAAGAAGCGCCATATCCCTACAAAAGCAAGGAGCCAGACATTGCTACTGTGAAGGCTGAGCCGGGAGCTGGCGATGCAGATGGGCATATTGTCCGTACTGAGGAAGGGGTACCGTGTTACTATCAAAGCATGAGGCCTAGTGTTGTTACCGTGAAGGCTGAACCGGGAACTGGCGATGTAGAAGGTGATTTTTTTTATTCCGAAGAGGGGGCGCCATGTTATCACCAAAGAAAGGAGCCAGGTGTTGCTTCCGTAAAGGTTGAACCGTGGACTGGCAAATCGGAAGATATTCTCTATAATGAGGAAAGTGTGTCACACCCCCACAAAAGAAGTGAGCCAGATGTTGCTACCGTGAAGGGTGAACCAAGAGGCTTTGACGTAGAAGGAGATATTGTCTATACTGGGGAAGGGGCGCCACGTTACTATCAAAGCATGAGGCCAAGCCTTGCTACCGTGAAGGCTGAACCGGGGACTGGTGATGTAGACATGGATATTTTCCATACTGGGGAGGAGGCGCGATGTTATAACCAAAGCAAGGAGCCAGATGTTGCTACCGCAAAGGCTGAACCGTGGACTGGCAAAGTAGAACATATTCTCTATAGCCAAGAAGGGGCTCCATATCCCCACAAAAGCAAGGAGCCAGGTGTTGCTGCCGTGAAGGCTGAACCGGGGACCAGTACTGAACAGCCTAGGATAACCGGTGATGTAATTATCCACACAGAGATGGATATAGATTATCCTGACATCAAACAAGAATGTTTTGGTTCCTCTCCCAAAAATAAAATCGCCTCAAGTAAGAATTGTTTCTTTCACATTATCTGCACTAAAATCGTCTGTGAACTATGGATGATGGTACGCAAATTACCTTAACTTCTATTGTATAACTGCTGACACCTTCAATACGGAAGTTCAGCGGCTTTAAAAAAAAAATATTTGTTAAAAATTTGTATAAACCACTTTAATATTGAGTTACACTTCGACCGGTTTCGAGGTTACTACCTCATCATCAGGAATTAAACTAACTTATCATTACACGCGTTGCTATTTATATTATGAAATATTGTATGAAAGAGACAGAAAAATGAAAGAAACAGAGAGAAAGAAGATAAAATAAATCAAAACAAATTTTGCATTTCAATAAAAATGGTTTTCGTTTAGACAATTTAAAACGATTAGAAATTAGTAAAGCCATTAATTAAAAACTTCAAATAATAAAATTTAACTTCGAGTCCTCTTTTAAAAGTATTCCCGTTATGATTCATTTTATCTTCTTTCTCTCTTTTTCTTTAATTTTTTGTCTCTTTCATACTATATTTTATGATGTAAATAGCCACACGTGTAATTATAAATTAGTTTAATTCCTAATGATGAGGTAATAACCTAGAAACCGGTCGAAGTGTAACTCAATATTAAAGTAGTTTATACAAATTTATAAGAATATAAAAGATATATATATATTTCCGTTAATCTGCAATCAATCCCGGATCCCATCCACCGTGTGGTTTGCCCTGAAGGATTCCCGATGATGAATCTACAGCTGATATTCCTGTTGCGATACAGTACTTATTAAAAGTGTTCAAAACCAAAGACGTTATTCACGCATGATCCATGTTACCTGAAGAAGCATAATATCGGTATTGTTTAATAACTTTGCAATACTGGAGACTATTCGTGTTACTGATTTATTTATTTGTTCATTTTAATCTAACAACACCACAATAAATGATAAGCTACCTGCATTTCTTTATCTTTTAAGCGGTAAAATGTTAAATGCAAAGCAAATCAAATGGAATAAACGAAAGTTGTTTCGATTTAGAGACAGCCTTGCCTAGGCAGGCTGAAATTGTCTCTACTTCTTGTCTGCTGGTTGGAAAAGTCTTTGTTGCATCGATTGCCCTTTAGTACGCTTGGAAGAAGCCTAGTTAAAATGTTTTTGTTGTTGTTTCAGGTTCACAAGCGAGGCAAAAGGATATTAACTGTTCCAAAACTCGCAAGTCGATTTGTACTAGTGAAAAACCACTATCCTGCTCAAAGTGCCAATATAAATGTTCACTAAAAAGAAGTTTAAAGTTACACATGTTGACTCATACTGGTGAGAAATCATTCACATGCTCAGAGTGTCAATACAAATGTTCACGTAGAGATAATTTAGAAACGCACATGTTGACTCATACTGGTGCGAAACCATTCTCCTGCACGAAGTGCGAATATAAATGTTCACAAAGAAGTGGTTTGAAATCCCACATGTTGACTCATTCTGGTGAAAAACCATTCTCATGCTCAGATTGCCAGTATAAATGTTCACGTAAAGATACTTTAAAAATTCACAAGTTGACTCACACTGGTGAAAAACCATTTTCCTGCTCCGAGTGCCAGTATAAATGTTCACAAAGAAGAAAATTAAAATTACACATGTTGACTCATTCTGCTGAGAAACCATTTTCATGCTCAGAGTGCCAATATAAATGTTCTCGTAGAGATTCCCTAAAAGCTCATAAGTTTACTCATACTGGCGCAAAACCATTCTCTTGCTTAGAGTGCCAGTATCAATGTTCACGTTCAACTGATTTAAAATCACACATGTTGACTCATACTGGTGAAAAACCATTCTCGTGTTCAAAGTGCCAGTATAAATGTTCAAATAAAAGAAATTTGAAATCTCACATGTTCACTCATACTGGCGAGAAACCATTCTCATGCCCGGAGTGCCAGTATAAATGTTCAAACAGAAGTAATTTAAAATCACACGTGTTGACTCACATCGGTGAGAAACCATTCTCATGCTCAGAGTGCCAGTATAAATGTTCAAATAAAATGCATTTGAAATCGCACATGTTTACTCATACTGGTGAGAAACCATTCTCATGCTCAGAGTGCCAATATAAATGTTCACGTGCAAGTGATTTAAAATCACATATGACAACTCATACTGACGAGAAGCCGTTCTCATGCTCAGAGTGCCAATATAAATGTTCGAAAAGAAGTAATTTAAAATCACACATGTCGACTCATACTACTGAGAAACCATTAAATATAAACTCTGTCTGAGTCTCTTAACCGCTCTGTAACCGCATTACCTGAGTAACTTACATTACCAGTACTTCGCACCATACTAGTGTCCCACAAAAAAGGAAGCAATCTTTAACAGGATATCAAGAGAAAAACTTCATGTATCGTGAGATCACCTCACTGGAAGGGGGGTGCTGTAGGGTCCATAGTCGATGACACACACGTGTAAAATTAGTTCACCTGAAGTAGACTAATGACCGTAGATGCAATGTCATCATTTTCTATCGAATCCAATACATTCGTATAATGCAACTCTTATAGTATTGCACGTTAAACCAGAAGCATTGTTCTGCAGTACATTTACATCGTCCCTACCATGAAGAAATGAACTACAAAGGAACGTCGTCTATAAAGTGACCACAGGACCTAGCCAACGTCAGTCAGCCCGTTCAATTAGTCAGCCCAACAAGTTTAATTCACTCAATTCCAGCGTGTAGTTTAAATGCAGTCTCTTCAACCCATCATCGCCGCTACGCTCGCGCTACACAACCAAGTGCTGTATCTTATTCGCCATATAATAAATACGTGTTAAACAGCAACCTCGTGTCTTCTCTGTCAATCTCTAACTGGGGTAGGAGCTCCAACCAACACCCAACAACCTATTCCTACAGGGATGCCCAAAATCAGAAAAAAAATAAGGTTCTGTTATCAAACGGTGTATTTAGTTGAGATCAACGAGGACTTTCTATTGTTGCTGCAAATATCATTATGAGTCGTATTGTTTCATTAGTACAGTCAACGGTTTACGAAACGAATGTATTCTCAAATGATATTAAATCAATGGAAACACTCGAGGGTTAAATTTACTAAGGATAATATCATCATTCCATGCTCGCTCCCTAATTGGAGCATATCGTTTACACAAATAGCCTCTATGCATCTCTATCGGCTGCCAGCTCCTGTGCGTCCTTCCAAGTCAGGTTCGCGTCCCGTACTTTTGACATAAACTGCCGACGAACAGTCGGCAGCAAACGTCCAGGACTTAAACCAGCCATTGAGAGGTCATAAGCCCTGTAGATGCCTAGACTTCTATATTACCTTTCTCTTAAATGTTCTTCAACTCTGTTGTAATATGTTAATATGAACAGCTCTCCAGGGGTTGAATCCAGTCCTTGTCTACAAAAATTTGGACAAACTCAAAATATTGTTAATTAATAGTAGTTAATCGAGATATGAATTCGGACATGACATTTCAAAAGCAATGGTAATTAATTTTAATGATTTTTCGGAGGTTTAAAATATCATTCGTGTTTTTTTTTGCGTTTTCTGACATTTCACGGTAAAAAAAATCGATTAATTCGATGTTTGAATTCGATTATTTGCATATCTCGAATGCTTGTATTTCGATAATCTAAGGCCCGTGTTGTTGATTGTTAGTAAAAGTAGAGTTTTACTATAGTTTAATTTACCAGCGATTTCGGTTTTACTATCAAACATCCGGGCCTAAATATTTCGATCATTAAAAAATGTCTTTCTACCAACCCATACAGTGAAACGGAATGATGGTTCGTTGCTTGTATATGGCTGTTATATTAGGCAGAGACAATCAGGTAGGCCCCGTCATAAATTTATACTCTCTGGTTTTTCTACGCAACCCTGATTATTCCAACATCGAAATTTAGTATTATCTGAGCCTCTTCTGTCAAACACTAAGCAGCACGCGTCCGTATTAATTAATTAATTATGGATAACTTATATAGCGCCATTTTCGTAATAAAATACCTCAAGGGCGCTTTACATGGTGATTCTATTGTTAAGTTAATTTAATTGAAGCTTTTAAATTTGTAATTTCATTAAAATAATTTATTTTGTTGTCACGTGCTACGGATTTATTCAAATGATTTAGAGAACAAGTGGGTTTTAAGTTTTTTCCGAAACATCACTTCACTTTCACAGCCTCGCACCTCTGCCGGGAGAGCATTCCATGCCATAGGGCCTGCGACCGCAAATGCGCGTTCACCAAATTTAGTGCGCTGTTTGCGTAGAGGTATAATAACTTTTCCTCTCGCCGTACACGTAGCTGATCTAAGCGTGAGACGCCTGTCAGCTAGTTCATCTGGAATGCATAGTTCCCTTAGATATTCCGGAGCCGAGTTGTGCACTGACTTATACATAAGCCAACAGAGTTTGTATTCGACCTTCTGTGGAAAACGTAGCCAGTGTAGTTCCCGAAGTAGTGGAGTGATATGACTGAACTTAGAGATTCCGAAAATAAGTCTCGCTGCGGCATTCAATACAGATTGTAGGCGAGTCATTTTGTTCATTGGTAGACCTGCATAGATACCATTACAATAATCGACTCTAGACACTACAAACGCATTTATTAATTGACGGGCGGCATCAACCGGCAAATTTTTGCGTGTGCATTTAATTTGTCTCAGCTGGTAGAAGCATGAACTTATCTGATATATAATTTGAGCATCAAGAGATAGGTCAGAATTGAGTAAAACTCCCAGTAGTTTAACGGTGGGTAAAGGGGTACTCCCTACATTGGGTAGAGCCGTATCCTGGATCAAATTCTGTCGTCTGGCTGAAGCCACCCACAGTTCAGTTTTTGATGGGTTTAATGTTAGTCTGTTTTCAGCCATCCAGTTGCCTATTTTCTTGATGCATCCATCAATTAAATTGACAAGCACACTTCTTTCGCCGGGTTTGCAATAAAAATAAATCTGCGTATCATCTGCATAGCAGTGCGACCACAATCCACATTCTTTGATAATGTTCTCTATATCTTTAGTGTAAAGGAGATAGAGAAGTGGTCCGAGTACTGACCCTTGAGGCACTCCTGTAGACACTCAAAAGTTGGTTGAGATTTTACCCTGGAACACAACTGCATATTCTCTTTTATTAAAATATGAACTGAACCACATATGTGCCTTATCACGGATACCATAAGTTTTCTCCAGACGTTCAAGCAAAATATTATGGTCTACAGTATCGAATGCAGCACTCGTGTCCAGAAGAGCCATCAACACCAGATTACCAGAGTCCACCGCCGTTATAATGTCAGACAGTACTCTTATCACTCCCGTCTCCGTGGAATGAAAACGTCGGTATGCCGATTGCCTTACCGAAAATAAAGAATTCCGCTCGATATAGTTAACGAGCCTATGAGAAACTATTTTTTATAGTATTTTTGATACGATGGGAAGATTTGAAATAGGGCGAAAACTGGAAAGATCTTCCACATCTAGTTGTGAATTTTTTAAAAGTGGAGTTACATTTGCTTTCTTTATGGCTCTCGGAACAATGCTGCGCTCCAAGGATGTATCAAATAAATCTGTTAAAAATGGAGCTAATAGGTTAATGCATTTTTTCAAAAGCCATGTTGGCATTGGATCTAATATACATTGTTTGTTGGGTAATGCCGCAACAATGAAACAGTGTAATAACCAGCTGTAACCTTTGATACATTTCAAAAGAACGGGAAGATTTTACGGTTTTAAATAAACAGTGAGCTTCTTTACCATTTAAGAACAACCGCGTTTCAAAGAAACCGTTTAAAAATATGACTAGGGTAATATTTTTTACGTTTTTGCGCCATTTATCCTAACTCCACACAATATTGTCGGAATTCACATACAGTAATGAGGCACTTAATCAACGCACTATTTTACTAAAATGCCCACCCTGCTCTTTCTATAAAAGGAAAGCCAAGTTTACTAGGTGGCTTAGTTTTAGTGTAAGCTTGCGCCAATTTACATGTGCATTTTACATCGACAATTTCTTGTATTTACAATATTGATAATTTTACGTAAGTAATTTATTATAAATGTTGAATTATTAATAAGTACATTTTATAGGCACATAATCCGAAGAAAACATAACTATAGGTATAAATGAAATGAAATTTTGTGAATTTAAAGGTTTCTATTTGCATTTAATAAAAGTTTTGGCTAAAAAATATTAATGTCATCCCATAAAATACATTAAATAATATTTAAAAAAAACAATAAACGTTTAAAAAATAAGATTAAGGTAATGGAAAGCAAAAAATTTACATACATAAATAGATTTATTGTGGAGATAGATTGTGGAGTTTTAAAAACAAGGTATTTATGTACATCTATATTATTTATATTACAATACACACAATGAAAATAACAAAAACCTAACATAAGCTATACACTTGTGGAGCAGTTGATTCAATATTGGTATGGCCGAATGAGACAATCCTTTTTACTTCTACCTAGCTCCACTATCCATTTTTTTATAGCCCTTTAAAACATTTTCTCGTTACTAATTGTTTTAATAGATAGTGGAAGTAGGTTAAAGATTTTAATTGAATAATACTCAAAATCCCTTTGTCCGAAAGTGGTATTAGTTTGTATTTGTTTAAGTTGTCTATGTGTTGAGGATCTAGTGATTATGTCTTAGAATGAAATGTCTTAAAAACAATAATTTTTCTGAGTTCGCTAAACATATCCTCACAAATAGTCACTCATTCAACTTCGAAGATGGCATCGAAATTTTACATACAAACAAAAAAGGATATTCATTTGAATATTAGAGATTAGAAATGATTTAAATAAAAATTTTACTACAATTAATAATAAATCTTAGTAAAAATCCACACACAATCCTCTCCCTAAATCCACACACAAACCCCCTCTCCCCTCTACTTCCGTAGCCATACTCTACCCTCACTGTGAAAATGTTATATATGTTATGTTAGTTTGTAATTGACCCTGAAGAAGGCATAGTATTGCCGAAACTAGTCGGTTGTCAAATTATAAAAATATAAGTGGTACATAAAAACAAAGTGATTTTATTTTAATACATTTGGTTTGAAGTACTCCAATATAAAGCAATGTGAGTTATTCTGAAAAAATAAAATATAATAAAGTTGAACAAATGAGAAAAAAGAATAATTGGATGGAAATAAAGAAGTCTTACGTAATGTATTTATATTTATAAAAAGTATTTTATGATCTTACGCCGAAATATATTGTAAGGAAAAATGTATTAAATAGAAATGTACATAAAACAATAGAACTTTCAAAAATGATTTTAGTCCCAACTGAGTTTTAGTCCCAACACTTATGTCTGGAAGTGAAACATGGAACTGGTAGAAGAAGGATGAAAGCTGAAAAAACGCGGTTGAAATGCGATATCTTAGACGAAAGTGTGGAAAAATCAATGTATGACAGGGTTACGAATGATGAAATTAGGCGAGAATGTAAATTTAGAAAGGGTCTCTGAGATGGTTTGGTCACGTTGAACGAATGGACGACGAAAGAATAGTAAAACAAGTATATATGGCGAGAATTAACGGTAACGTGAGACGAGGACGACCGAGGAAGACGTGGCATGATCAGATAAACCAAAATCTTAAGTCTGGTCACCGAAGAGCAAGTGTGACAAGATGTTTTAATGTGGAATAAGCTAGGAATGTTTGTCAGGATAGACGTGTGTGGCGGTCCATTATCTCTGCCTACCCCTACGGGGAAATGGCGTGTGGTAGTAGTAGTAGAAATCACCCACTTTGGCTCCCATTCTTAAGCCTTTCAGTTCTTTCATGCACATTTATAAATAAATACTAAAAAAACCCCACCAAGATTAAACTACGCGCTATCTGCGTGGCATAGAATTTATTTTGTAATCAGATACTCAATACAAATGTTGATTATTCTTCCGAGATTCAGTCAACTTACTACTAGTGGGAGAGGGCATATGAGTAAAACACGACATCGATTAATATAATTTATTGGTCACAAACCAAAATTAAATCTAATCTTAATATTAAATAAATGATATTAAATATTTGTACAAAACCACTTACCGACTTTTCTATGTCTACCGGTTTCGAGACGTACCCGTCTCTTCGTCAGGACACCAATTAAACCAACATGCAAAACTCACTATACACCTATACCATAGTTTTATATATTATTTGTTTATTTATTAACATACACGGCACGCAGTGCCTTTTACCTTAAAATAATATAAAAATTTCAATATAATGTGAAAAACTTAAAAATTAAAAATAAAAGTATTATTTTACATACAGACTAAATATATAACACAGCAGTTTTGTATAATAAAAAAACATATTTAGATATAAAAATAATTAGCAATGTGTGCAAATAAAATTTTAAAAGGAAAATAATTCATGTATGTTTTTCTTAAATGGTACAAAATATAAGTATATGAGATACAGTAAAATCATTTTGTATAAAAAAATAAATTTAAAAAAATAAAAATAATAATAATGACAATTAAAGTAATTTAAAAAATAAGTAAACACGTAAATAGTACCCATACAAAAGTAAACATAGAAAGCACTATAATCTAAAAAATGTAAATTTACGTTCATCATCTTTGAAATGATTAGTTGGCGTCAATTTATATAAGCTATAAGTTATTTTAAGCTATAAGCTAGTTTTATAGTCTTTAAAATGTGTTTAACAATTGAAATGCAATTCTTGTACTTCAGTTTACGTTGGAAGAACCTCAAGAAATTTTGATATTCGTGTTCCCCAGGGAGTTGAATCCAGTCCTTGTCTACAAAAATTTGGACAAACTCAAAATACTGTTGTTAAACCTATTAAGCTTATCCCTTCCCTCCATCCCCTCTACTTTTGTTCATTAATTCTAAAACAAAATAATATTATCATAATTTAATCAGTGCATGTTTGTCCTAATCAGTGCATGTGCTTATTAAAATGCATGTCGTGTTGGTTTAATATTTTTGTGCAACAACTATGGTGAAGGTGTATAGTGGGTTTTGCATGTTGGTTTGCATGTTGGTTTAATTGGTGTCCTGACGAAGAGACGGGTACGTCTCGAAACCGGTAGACATGGAAAAGTCGAAAACATTTATGTTTTTAAGTGAAAATTCTTGATGGAAGTTCATTGTAATTTATTATATAAATAAAACACGAGTGATGCTGTAATCCACAAATTTGGAATATCCAGTGACCGGTTTCATCGCTTTCGCGACATCTTCGAGACTGGTATCTTTATTAAAAAGTTAAATGTATTTATACAGAACAGAGGTAAGGATACATAATTCAAAGTTATATGTAAGTAAATTAAATAAAGTTATTTTTATCTCAAGGATCATTATTAACAAATTTTCTATGGGTTAACAAATGTATTGATATAATGTTATTTTAATGAGTTTAAGTATTTTATTTTATTTTTGGTGTCTCATCCTTCGTGAGTGTGGTTTTTTAAGTAATGATTTCTGAATAAAAAAGTCGGTAAGTGGTTATATATAAATATTTAATAATTATTTGACCACAAAGTCAATATTAATATTAAACATAAAATAACATAAATTTGTTGCAACAGAGAGGAAAAACATTAACAAATATTTTGAGAAGGGAATATGGAAGTCTAGGCATTTACAGGGCTTATGATCGGTTATTGGCTGGTTTATGTGGCCACTTTACACACTAACTGCCATTCTCATGATCTCAGAGGTCTATTTTTATTTAATTAAAATTCAGTTCTACTAAGAAATGTCAGTATGTCAGTCTCGTAAACTATGTTGAATTAATGATCAACTTATCATTTATAAATTTTACGATAAAATATCACAGAAAATTTACACTATTGGAGATTTTTCTTACTAATGTGATTACACGAATGATGAACTAGATCACGTTTTTTGGAAGAGGTGTATTCACAATCAGAGCAGGAGAGTATTTTGTTGCGGGTATGAGTTAACTTGTGAGTTTTTAAATTATCTCTACGCGAACATTTAAATTGACACTCAGAGCATGAGAATGGTTTTTCGCCAGTATGAGTAAACATGTGTAATTTCAAACCCTTTTTATTTGAACATTTATATTGACACTCTAAGCATGAGAATGGTTTTTCACCGGTATGAGTCAACATGTGTGACTTCAAATTACTTCTTTGTGAACATTTATATTGACACGCTGAGCAGGAGAATGGTTTCTCACCAGTATGAGTTAGCATGTGTTTTTTTAAAAATATAGTTTTTGAACATTTATAATGGCACTCCGAGCATGATAATGGTTTCTCACAAGAATGAGTACGCATATGTGATTTTAAACCACCTTTTTGTCTACATCTAAATTTGCACACTGCACATGAAAATGGTTTCTCACCAGTATGAGCTAAGATGTGCAATTTTAAATATCTTTTATTTAAACATTTAAATTGGCATTCCGAGCAAGAGAATGGTTTCTCACCAGTATGAGTTAACACGTGCAATTTTAAATATCCTTTATTTGAACATTTATATTGGCATTCCGAGCAAGAGAATGGTTTCTCGCCAGTATGAGTTAAAATGTGTTTTTTCAAGTAACTTTTTGTTGAACATTTATATTGGCATTCCGAGCAACAGAAAGGTTTCTCACCGGTATGAGTTAACATGTGTTTTTTTAAATACATTTTATTTGAACACTTAAATTGGCATTTAGAGCAAGAGAAAGGTTTTTCAGTAGTATGAGTTAGCAAATGTTTTTTTAAATAACTTTTATTGGAACATTTATATTGGCATTCCGAGCACGAGAACGGTTTTTCTACAGAATGAATATACATGTGTGATTTCAATTTACTTCTTTTTGAACTTTTATATTGGCACTCAGAGCATGAGAATGGCTTCTCACCAGTATGAGTCAACATGTGTGATCTCAAATAACGTTGATAAAAACATTGATATTTGCAATCTGAGCATGAGAATGGTTTCTTACCAGTGTGAGTCAACTTAGGAGTTTTAGAACAAGATATGTTTCTCTCTATTGCTCGTAATCCTGAAACAATAACAATAAAACTGGTTATTGGTTTAGAAAAACTCAGTGCAATTTTTCATCAATGCGGTAATTTTTTTCGAATAAAATTTTTACAGTGAAATTTCGAGCAAATATTCAAGCATGTTTTGAAGCATGTTTTCAAGAGATGGCAAAGTAGAAAAATATGTTTAAAGGAGAGTGAATGCGGGCAGCAAAATAAACGGAGCACTAAGCACAGTAATTGCTAATAAAAATATGTCAATCGAAGCTAAACTGACGGTGCACAATGGAGTTTTAGTCCCAACACTTATGTATGGAAATGAAACATTGAACTGGCAGAGGAAGGATGAAAGCCGTGTGAACGCGGTTGAAATGCGATCTCTTAGACGAATGTGTGGGAAATCAATGTATGACAGGGTTACGAATGATGAAATCAGGCGAGAGTGTAAATCTGAGTCAAGTATAATTGATTACACTAAGAAAGGGTCTCTGAGATGGTTTGGTCACGTAGAACGAATGGACGACGAAAGAATGGTAAAACAAATATATATTTATTTATTCATTAACGGACATTGTCCATGTATACAATTTATAGGGTTTAAATATTACAATAAAAGCTCAGTTTAAAACATTAAAAAAAAGAAAGAAGCATTGACAAGCATAAGGGACATCGAGACAAGATCTGGACTATTTATTTAGTGCTCGTTTAAATTGTTGTAAACTTAAACCAAAAAAGTCCAGATGATCTTGTCTCGAGTTAACAATACGACAAAGACGGGTTATTGGAGAATTAAGGCCATATATGGCGAAAATGAACGGTAACGTGAGGCGAGGACGACCAAGGAAGACGTGGCATGATCAGATCAGACCAAAATCTTAAGTCTGGTCAAGTCAAAAGCAGACAGAACCGAAGGGCATGACAAGATGTATGAATGTGGAAGAAGCTAGGAATGTATGCCAGGATAGACGTGTGTGGCGGTCCATTCTCTCTGCCTATCCCTACGGGGAAATGGCGTGATGGTAGTAGTAGTTATTTCGAGGAAGAATTTTTACTATTTATTGTGAGAGAACTTTGTCACCGATGTGTGAATAAGTGTGAGTGATTTTTAACCACGTTTACAAAATCATTATTCTGCTTCTTACCAATATGAGCTAATATATGTGATTTCAAATTACTTTTTTTATTTATTATTTTGTTTTTGATAACAAATTTTAATAAAATATTTTTACTAAATACATTTTTTACATTAATTGAATACATATATTTACATTATCGTTTCCCATTGCGTAAAAGAAAAAAACAATTCTTGTTTACATAATGGCGAGTGACGTCTTACAATAGTTTGTTTATTTTATTTTGAATTATTAATATTTTTAGGATAACATATATAAATTACGAAAAAAATATAAACGGTGATTTTAATCAGTGCTACACAAAGAAGAATTATAAATGTATCGTTTCACTTCTTTCTTAAATATATTGTATTCCTGACTGTACTTTTATTTTTCTTTATTCATTTCATTAAAGAAAAATATTCCTCTGTAAGTATAATGATGTTGTGCAGTAGTTGTTTTTAATTTGTGAATTATATTACCACCTGTTCTAGGTCGCGTAATTACGCTTTGAGACCTAGAAACACTACTATTTATGTTGTCTTTATGTATTTGAAGCAAACAATTATTTTTATATGACAATTTTGTATCTAAAATCTTAAATTTTAAAAATAATTGAACATTTTTATAGGCACTCTGAGCAAGACAATGGCTTCTCACCAGAATGAGTCAATAAATGTGAGTGATTTTAAACTACGTTTAAAAACAAACAAACAAACCATCACACCGTTTCCCCGTAGAGGTAGGCAGAGAGGATAGAACGCCATATTACTCTATCTTGGCATACAGACCTCGCTTCCTTTACATTCATACTTCTTCTCATGCACGCGCGCCGATTATTCCTACTTATGACATGTCCATCTTCAAGTATTTGATGGACTCGATTGCGCCATGTCTTTCTCGGTCTTCCTCGTTTTCTGTATCCATCAATATTCGCATCGTAGATCTTTTAAGCCGTTCTTTCGCTGTCCATTCGCTCTACGTGTCCAAACCCACGCAGCTCCCCTTTCTTGATTCTGCAAGTATCAGCCTTACATAGTTCACGGATCTCGACATTTATGCACCTATCATACATCGTTTTACCGCACATTCGCCTGAGGGATCGCATTTCGACAGCATTCAACTCACTTTCATCATCATTTTTCCAATTCCATACTTCGCTCCCATACATTAGAGTTATTTATTAATTTATTTGACACTTTTTATACATATACAATAAATATATACATACAAGGGCGGGCATATTGTCTTAAGGCAGCTTGAGAAGATTATAAATTTATTTATTTATTTTATTTATTTATACTTTTACATTGTTTGTATTCTTTTTTTGTACAGAATAATGTTCCCTCACTGGGGTGTCACGTGCCGAGGGAAACATTTTATACATGGACATATTGAATCTTATAATTTTATACAAAAATTAAAAACAAAGATTAACAAAATGAAAATATATTAAAAAAAATAATCACCATACTATGAAGAGAGGAGAGGGGATGGGAAGGAAAGAAGAAGGATAAAGGAACAATTTAAATATTTAGATAGTGAGTTAAATGTAAATAAAGAAGGGGCGTCTCTAACATTAGTGGGTAGATTATTCCACAATCGAGCGGCTACTACTGTGAAAGAGGAGGCAAGAAAATTAGACTGGCACTAGAACTCCGTTGCGAACTGCTAGTTTAGCCTCCTGCGATAAACATTTGTTTGCCAAAGTAGATTTCAGTGCACCGTTTACCCTGTTCCCGGGACTAACCCTCTTTTCAATATCTTTCTCGGTATAAACTAGGTTTATAAAAATATTATTCTGTTTCTTACCAATATGAGTTAACATATGCGATTTCAAGTTACTTAGTGATGAACATTTGTATTGGCACTCCGAGCATGAGAATAGTTCTTCATCAGTGTGAGTTGACTTGTGCGTTTTTGAAGAGAATTTCTGTATTGCTTGTAAACCTGAAACAACAGTAAGGACAAGTGAACTTCATCCAGACTTCATCCGAGTGTATCGAAGGGTAAGTAACGCAATAACGACTTTTTCAACCATCGGACTAAATGAGGAGACAACTTCAGACCTGTCTCTAACGCAATTATTATTTATTTTACCATGAATAATAAAGCTCACCCTGTTTGAGTATGTCCAAATGCTTGCAGATTGGCTGGATTTCCTCCCTAGGGAGTTATTCATGTTTAAATTTATTTCAACAAAGAGGGAAAACATTTTTGAGAAGGGAATATGGGAGTCTAGGCATTACGGAATTCACGCATTAATACGGCAATTCGATTGCTAAATATGGCTTCTGCGGATAATATGGATCTATTTTATTGTACATATCGGCAGTTTAGCGGCTATCTGCTTTCTATTCATTAATTTCTAACTTATGTCTACAGTCTAAATTACCTATTAAGTAATACATACTACAATTGTCAAATAAATAAATAAACAGCTTACTTGGTACAACTTCATTTACACGAAAGAAATCCGTGACGTCAGGATAACCAGTATCCGCATTTGTTCGGATAATTATTTCACCGGTTATCCTAGGCTGGTCAGTACTGGTCCCCGGTTCAGCCTTCACGGTAGCAACACCTGGCTCCTCACTTCCGCGGGAACATGGCGCCCCTTCCACAGTACGGAGAATATCTCCCTTTACATCGCCAGTCCCCGGTTCAGCCTTCGCGGTAGCAATACCACGCTCCTCACTTCCCTGGGAACATGGCACCTCTTCCTCAGTATGAAGAATATCTTGTTCTACATCGCCAGCTCCCGGTTCAGCTTTAATGTACACTGAAGCTATTTCCATAGCTTTTCTTTGAAGAAAAACCAAGTCAATATTTGTAAAATCTCACCGTAAATATCCTGGAAATCATAAGAAATGTAATAATTAAAAAATCTACAGAGTTTTATTACACTTTTATTCATAATTTTTATCAGCGACCCGGTTTCGCCTTGACCGACACCGCGTCAGACTGGTCACGACGAAACCCGGTCATTGGTGAAAATAATTTATTTTTTTATTTTATATTAAACGCTAGGGCGGGCTTTAATTTTTTTTAAATAAACATGTGTATAATAAGCTAAGTCACGTGTAAATAGTCAGGTTTCAACCTTATTATACTTTGTTAATGCGATGCGTTAAGCTGTTTATATGCCAGCAGTTCAACATACGAAAATTATTTGCCGTCAAAAAAGATCTGGAAAACTGATCTTAGAATATCTTATGGCGTCGACTACAATCCATATTTTCGTTGAGGATTTCTTTGGGTTGGATTAGCACAATGCAGCGATGAAGATCTTCAAGAAGAAACCTGTCTTGACAAACATAAATCAGAGTTGACAGGCGCTGTGGCGCAGTTGGTTAGACGGCGAACTGTGAAACTGGTGTCGCAGATTCGATTCCTGCTAGTTGCAAGAAAAATATCCAAGAAAGATTTTTTTCTCAATTTGTCTGGGTGTTGTGGTGTATTTTTCATAATCTCCTTCCATATCCCCTCTATCCCACCTGCTGACAAGCCTCAAAATAGAGCTTAGCGGGTTATTAAAAAAAAAGAGCGCGAGCTAAAAACTGTCTCAACGCGTTTTCGAAAAACACAACGGGCCATTTGCCAAAAATCAGGCGATCAATATCGCAATCCGGTAATCCAACTGAGCGAAAAACCATCCCGCCATCTATCGGCGCGACATTAAACTACAGATTAACGAACGAATGCATGGGAACAACTATCGTGAAAATTGAACCACTGGCCACAACAGCATGAGTAAGTTTCAACTTGAAACTGCGGTGATTAACTATTTAAAGTAAATAAAAAACACGAAATACGAATGTAAATTAAATAAAACTTCTAAGATTTTCACAGCCGTTCAGATGCACAATACGATTTTCTGGATTATCATGCCGTTCGTACTATTTACTGACGTTTCGTATTGTGTTACAGCGTTCATCATCGAGGTTATTTGTGTAGATATATGTGTAACGCTATTTACATAATGCAAAATGTTACTAAAAGATTACATGGGTACTTTTTTTGTAATATATAAAATTACAAAGTCGGCCTCGTGGTGTAATGGTCAGCGCGTAAGCCTGCCATGCAAGAGGTCTCGGGTTCGATTACCGACATGGTTGATATGAAATATTTATTTAAAAAGGGTATTTTCACAATAGAATATTTCATAGTCCTTGGACTGATCATCTTACCTTCATGTTACAAAAATGATCAAGATACGCTGCGATTGGTGTACCGATGCAGTGCCCCATGCACCATTAAGTGCGGAAAAGGAATGATGATGATGATGACTTATTTTGTTTATTCATATACAAACACAAGATGATTCTAGAAAGAGGCCATATTTGAGGTGAACGATAAATAGTTTCAAAGGCAGGCAATTTGACTTCAAGGCAGTTGGAGTTTGGGAGGATTATCTTTTTAATGAGTGTGACAATTTTACTGTTAATGTAATGTTTGGCGGCCTCCGTGGTGTAGTGGTCAAGACGCTTGACTCACGCACGGAAGGTTCCGGGTTCGATTCCCGGTGAGAAACAAAAATTAAAATGTGATTTTTCTCAAGCCTGGGTGCTCCTGTGATGTAATTCACCACTGTAATTAGGCCTCCTGGCCTGTTGTGGTGCAAAAAAAAATAATGTAAAAATGTAAAAAAAAAACACAATCCCGTCATACTGTAATTTAATATTTTTCGTATTGTAACTTGTGACATGCATAGTTTGGTCTCTTTCCTTAGATAAAATCTATACTAAGGCTTATTATTAGAAAACCTGGTAAAAAAATCGACTCCCCGGCAATAGCAACAAAACGTCTTCCTTGTTTTATTTACCAATCTGACAGACGGTAAAATAATTAAAATTTTAAATAACATATATTTGTGCTAACGTGAAATGTGATCCCAGCCTATTTTCTTTCAATTCCAGCAGTATTTTGACACTTAAAAACGACACAATACGGCGTGATTGAATTTAAATCGGCAGTTGCGTACTAACCGACGTCTACAGAGTAACTAATGGGTTTCAGTTTGATGCGCGTACGCGATTTCTGGGCTATTATTATTTTATGTACTCAGCACTGCCCACGCGTGAAGCATAGCTGTAAAACATGCCTAACAATAAAATAATAACGGTCAGATACATCTCTACTCCCAAAATGTGTTCGGAAATCCAAATAGTATAACTTATTATTGGTCAACCATCGCGTCTAATTTATATTCTTACCCATCAAAGCAATAAAACAAGAAATATGAAGAAAATGGTCGATCTATAAGCCTAGAAGTCGGGTTACCGTCATCTGCCATACCGAGCAGGGCCCACACATCAGCGAAAAAACATATATATTGTTCTACTTTACATGCTTGAATTGTTACTTACTTCTCTGCGTAATACCTTAGTTTCATCGTCCAATAATATTGTAATTTATGTATTTTGTATCCCCGATATACGGACGCGTGCTGTTGAGTGCTTGACGAGAGAACCACAGATATAATATAACAATAATAATAATAGACAATAATGAATGATTGTTTGAAGTTATATGGCTGTTAAATAATGAAACATTTAGGTAGGTTCCGTTCTTAACTTATACTCTTGTTACTCTATGTTTTTTTTAACCTACTAACCTTAATAATAATATTATTTGGCTGATTTATATTACGCCATTTTTGTAAAAAATCACCTCAAGGGCGCTTTACAATTGTAAACCTAAACTTATATTCTAACTAAACTAAACAAAGTGATATATTTTATTTCCAGATTTAAAATTGAGGGTATGATAGTCTAAAGAAGTCGAATTTTAGTTGGGATCTGAACTGACAGGAACTGTCGATGATTCGTCAGCTTGAAGGCAATTGGTTCCAGGCAGAGGGGCCAGCGGCGGCAAAAGCACAATCTCCAAATCTAGTGTTTGGGGAGCGCCGGATTTCGACAAGTTTTCCTCTTCTTGAATCAAATGCTGACCTAAGAGTAAATTTTCTTTGACATGTATTTTCCCTAATACAAAGGTCCGATGGGTATTTTGGAGCCATTTCATGAAGGGATTTGAATACTGTCCAGCAAAGCTTGTATTTTATTCTCTCTGGGCTTTTTAACCAGTGCAAATCTCAAAGACGTTGTGAGATGTGAGAATATTTTTTTACTCCCGCAATAAGTCTTGCTGCTGCATTGAAAACAGAACTATACATACGTGTCCAAAATAATTACAATTAAAACTTTTTTCCCTGTAAAATAAGCAGGTATTTTCATAATTCATCATTATAAGGGAAATAACGCGGCGATATTGGATAATGTTTCAATACGGATTCATTATCATCATCATCATCATCATTTTCACCATCATCAGTCGTCTCTTGTCTAATGGGGAACATAAGCTTCCCCCTTTAGTCTCCATATCTCCCTATCCTGAGCCAACCGCATCCAACCACTTCCTGCAACTCGCCATCGGACCACCTTGTCTGAGGCCTGCCAACACTTCTTTTACCCGTTCTGGGTCCCAATTCCAGGACTTTTTGGTCCATTTAGAGTCTGTAATTTTGGCTATATCACCGACCCAGCTCCATTTCTGATCGTCAGCCCTATGGACCACATCGGTAACCTTTGTTCTCGCTCCAATCGATGTAGGTATTGGTTTTTCTGTCTCTCAACGAAATACCCAGCATCCTCTTTTCCATATCTCTCTGTGTAAAATTTGTGTAAAAAATTTTTCATGGACACAAAAGTTTCACAGCCATACGTCAGTACAGGGAGAACACAATCATCAAAAAGTTTCTTCTTTAAGTAATGTGAATACTTCGGAGATTTCAAGATATATAAGAGCTTACCAAAGGCAGCCCATGCTAAACATGCGGCTCGACTGTGGAATCATCTCCCATCCACCATCAAAGATGTTACTACATAATCTCTGTTTAAATCACGTCTAAAGAAACATCTCCTTTCTCTTCCTTAATCTCTCCTCTTTTTCTTTTTCGCATTGAGTAAGAGTTTTGATTTAAGGTAATTTATAAACAAATACGTTTATTTCTATTTTGGTATATTTTGAGCTTGTTAATCTTTGTTTTCTATTGAATATGTTCTGTAACTTGAATTATAAATACAAAATTTTTATTTTATTGGTTGGTTGGAAGAAATTTCCGTTTGGCAATAAGCCCGCCAATGTACAGATAACATTGTGTACAAAAATTTTAATAAATAAATAAAATAAACCTCGCCTTCTTTCTATTTATACCTCTTGATTATCTTTCTCGAGCTTTATCTCGTGTCCTAGATATATATAAGCATCAACCTTTTCAATGATTTCTCCATTTACTAAGATGTTACATGATTGGTTTGCATCACTCATTACTTTAGTTTTTAAAGCATTCATTTTCAAGCCTATTTTCAGGGATGCTGTATTAACTTCGTTTATCATGTTTTCGAGTTCTTTCTCATCTTTAGCAAATAGGACTATATCATCTGCGAACCTGAGATTACTAATGAGTTCGCCGTTGATGTTAATACCCTTGTCGTTCCAGTCAAGAGTTTTGAAGACATCTTCCAGAGCTAGTGTAAATAATTTAAGGGATATTGTATCACCATGTCTTACTCCTCTTCTTATGCGGAACTTTTCGCTTGGTCCATGGAGCTGTACAATAGAGGTGGCAATATTGTATATATTTTTTAGGAGTTCTGAGTATCTGTGATCCACTCTACAATTATTTAAACCTTTCACTATTGCCCATATCTCTACAGAATCAAAGGCTTTCTCAAAATCAATGAATGCTATTTGTAATGACATATGTCATACGAATTAATATTTATTGATTTATAAATCATAAAACACAAAGTATTTCACAAGTATAATACATATGAACTACGTTCTCATGAGTAACAACAACTCAATTCGGGACTTAAATAATAATAGTATTATAAAAAAAAAACACTTATTGAGAACAACAAAGAAACAAAGCAATATATGTAACCTTCTAATACATTTTTTGTGTTCTAGGATTCCTCAAACAATAAATCGCTCTGGTTATAATAACCTTTTAGTTTAAGTTAGTCAATTTTGAAAAGAATTACCTTTTAATTGCTTCCGCAAAGGATAAATCCATTTAAATAGTATTACTTACTTCTTTCCTAAGTACTATGATATTTTTCTTCGATAGTTAAAGTAATTAGGATTTAATACCTTGGGTTAAATTCAAAAGACTGAGCGACGAATTACTTAAAATTCCAAAAACCTTTATTTTGAAAATATAGCAAAAAATAACAGGGTGATTTCCTTTAAAATGAAATTACACAATTAAATTTAGTATTGTGAAATTATTTTATTACTTTCACAGTAAGAACTTTCTCACCGATGTGGTTCGATGAATGATGAATTTAATCACGTCTTTTGAAGAAAGTGTCTTTACAATCGGAGCAGGAAAACGTGAACATTTATACTGGCACTCTGAGCATAAGAATGGTTTTTCGTCAGTGCAAGTCAACTTGTGCGATTTTGAACTACTATTTTGTAAACATTTATATTGGTACTCATTAGAATGGTTTCTTACTGGTATGAGTTGATAAGTGTCTTTTCAAATTCATTTTATTTGAACATTTATATTGACATTCTAGGCACGAAAATGGTTTCTCACCAGTATGAGTAAACATGTGTGATTTTAAATCACTTGTACGTGAACATTTATATTGGCACTCTGAGCAGGAGAATGGTTTCTCACCAGTATGAGTTAGCATATGTAATTGCAAATCTCTCTTATACGAACATTTATATTGGCACTCTAAACATGAGAATGGTTTCTCACCAGTATGGGTCAACAAGTGTCTTTTTAAATGACTTGTTTGAGAACATTTATATTGGCACTCTGAGCATGCAAATGGTTTCTCTCCTGTATGAGTTAACATGTGTGATTTCAAATCTTTTTTATTTGAACATTTATATTGGCATACTGAGCATGAGAATGGTTTTTCACCAGTATGAGTCAACATGTGTCTTTTTAAATGATTTATTTGTGAACATTTATATTGGCACTCTAAGCATGAAAATGGTTTCTCGCCAGTATGAGTAAACATATGTGATTTTAAATCACTCATACGTGAACATTTATAATGGCACTCTGAGCATGAGATTGGTTTTTCACCAGTATGAGTAAACATATGTAATTTTAAACTCTTTTTATTTGAACATTTATACTGGCACATTGAGCATGAGAATGGTTTCTCACCAGTATGAGTAAAAATGTGTGATTTCAAATCCTTTTTATTTGAACACTTATATTGGCATTGTAAGCATGAGAATGGTTTCTCACCAGTATGAGTAAACATGTGTGATTTTAAATCACTTGTACGGGAAGATTTATATTGGCATTCTGAACACGAGAATCGTTTTTCAGCAGAACGAGTCGACTTGTGATTTTGGGAATAGTTAAAATCATTTTGCTTTGCCTGTAAACCTGAAACAACAAAAATATTTGAACTAGACTTCTTCAAAGTGTAACGAAAGGGTAGACAGATGTGAAATAATAACTTTCTAGCGACGAAATAAAATTGCACAACAACTACAACAAACAATCACGCCGGTTTCCCGTAAGAGTAGGCAGATACGATAGAACGCCACATCACTCTATCTTTGCATTCGGATCTCGCTTCTTCTATATTCATAAATCTTCTCATGCACGCGCGCCGATTATTCCGTCTCTTAACATGTTCATCTTCAAGTATTTGTTGGTATTCAAGCTTAAATGAAAGACATAACCCCAAAAATACAACGCATTTAAATAATATAATCACTAACTCCTCAACGCAAAGACGAAAGTATTATGCAATTAAAATATAAAATATACTTCTACTGTCCATCAAAACAATCAATAAAGAGAAAGTATTGAAAAAGGCTATAAACAAACAGATAGTGGAGCTGGGCAGAACTATAATTGATTGTCTCATTCGACCAAACCAATATTGAATCAACTGCTCCGCAAATGTATACTTTGTTATGTTTTTGTTATTTTATTGTGCGAATGTGTATTTGACTACACATTTTTATCGATTGTTGAACGGTATTGTCGATAATCCTGAGATTATGATGAGCATTGGTTTGTATGTTCCTGATATTTTTTTTTTTTTTAATATATTTTTTATTTTATTTTTGTCATTAAATAGTACAAACATAATAAATGAATGTCCTAATATTAACTTATATCTAATTATTATTAAAACGTATACTAATTATTAACATTTCTAAACAATAGGTATACGTACACTTAAAAAGAAAACTTCTATAAAGCTAACACGAATAAAATCTTACACCCTCGTAGTAAAGTAATCACTTTTTAAAACTTATCTGCTAAACACATGTTTTTTTTTAATTACCTAAGACAGCGTCAGCATAGATTGTTTCATATTCCGATAAACAGGACCAACCTGCCGATGGTTATGCCTGTTGGAAGAGCTACCGCTATGCTGAAAAACTCCGCTCTGCATATTGATCTGTTCCATGTATCCGAAGGGGTTTTCCGGAGCAGGATTCTCCTACTACTTTGACATGAATCTCTTTCATGTATTTTTTTCTTTTTTATAATATGTACGTATTAAATGTATGTTTGTAATGTATTTGTTATATTTAAATAAATGAATTGAAAAAAATTACTTACTTGAAGCGCTTTCATTGCTACGAGACGAATTCAAACATTCCTGTTTGATGTCAGGATCATCAATGTCCATCTCTGTGAAGATAATTATATCACTGGTTATCCTAGGCTGGTCAGTACTGGGCCCCGGTTCAGCCTTCGCAGTAGCAACACCTGGCTTCTCGCTTCTGTGAAGACACGACGTTCCTTCTCCAGTAGAGACAACACCTCCTTTTACATTACATTTCCTCGGTTCCGCCTTCACAGTTGCAAAACCCGGCTCCTCGCTTCCGTAGGAATATGGCGTTAGTTCCTCAGTATAAATAATATTTTCTTTTACACAACTAGTCTCAGGTTCAATCTTCACGGTAACAACACCTGAGTTCTCGCTTCTGTGGAGATATGACGTCCCTCCACCAGAATAAATAATACCCCCTTTTACATTACAAGTCCCCGGTTCAGCCTTCACATTTGCAACACCTAGCTCTTTGCTTTCGTAGGAATATGGCGTTCTTTCCCCAGTAAAAAGAATATTTTCTTTTACATCACTAGTGACAGGTTCAATCTTCACGGTAGCAACATTTGGCTCCTCACTTCTATGGAGATATGACGTCCTTTCCCCAGTGTAGACAATATCTCCTTTTACATTACACGTCTGCGGCTCAGTCTTTACAGTAGCAACACCTAACTCTTCGCTTCCGTAAGAATATGGCGCCCCTTCCTCAGTATAAAAAATATCTTCTTTTACATAACTAAGCCCCGGTTCAGACTTCACGGTAGCAACACCTAAATCCTCGTTTCTATGGGAATATGGCACCAATTCTCTAGTATGGAAAATATCTCCTTCTATATCGCCAGTCCCAGGTTCAGTCTTAATATTTACCGAAGCTATTTCCATTGTGTTTCCTGGAGGAAATAATAAGCATACATTTGCATAATATTGATATAAATAACCAGCAAATTATGCAAATTTAGTAGGAAACTGTGCGCTAGAAAATTTGGCCCTCGAGGCCTCGGTTAATTAGGATCTCGAGCACCTAGAAATATCGCCTTTTTGGGCCTAACATTTTTTTGTTAGGAGCAATGTACATGTAATAAACAAGAATCTGTAACTCAAAATGGTGTTCTCAACACTACACAAAATATGGAGTTATATATTAAACTGGTGGATCCGACAGACGGTGTCCTGCCCGAACGTTGGTTTGCCTGCTATTTCCTTGGAATAAGACTTTTCATTGATAAGTAGGTACCTAGGTACTTGTTAATGAATGAATTCCAAAACTAAAAATTATTGATATGCAAATATTGAATTTAAGTAGGTACCTAGATACTTGATTCCAAAACATAAAATAATTCATTTTAAAATATAGATTTTTTTTGCAAATGTCAAACTCAGCTCTTCACGCCAACAGGGGTGCACTTTATTCATCAATGCGATTTTCATAAATGTATTAAATGTCAGTAAATGTTATTTATTATTACCAAAAATCCAGTAAAAATAAATAAATGGGTATAAATTACAGGGAATTCAATAAAGAATGTGATTGGGATCCACAAAAAAGCGAATGTTCTTAGTAAACATTCAAGAACAAACTTTTTTAAACACAAAACACTACATACTTCCTTTTTTTTGTAAATATGCATTTTCGTCAAATGTAACCCTGGTAGGTCGATGAAAAAAAGATTTATGCTTCTGCCTTTTTTAAACATATTTGATAGAAAATGTTAATATCTACGAACATGCGCTACGCAAAGATCTACGTTTAACTGAAAACCGCACGTAAATCAGTTAAATCGTTAAAAAACAAAAAAAAAACAAAAACATTTATAAATATAAAGAAAAGTGTAAGAATAATATTGCGAGAGAAAAAAATCAATCAAACTCGTTTTATAACTATCAAGTCCAGAACCAAATATATCAGCCTTGTCCTCATACTGTGGAGCCTAGGGATAGGCGACTGCATGTGATAGTTGGTCCTAGAACTTGCAGAACAAAAAGGAGATCTGTGGCGGGTATGTCGACCAGGTACACGGAAACACACCAACTCCAGCAAATTAGGACAGTCAATTAATGAATCGATCACTTTATAAAGTAATTTTAGGTCAGTTAGGATTCTTCTATCAGAAAGTCTTAAAAGATTTGCTGAAGATAACAATTGATTATAATTAAATAAAGCAGCTGGAATATGAAGTTTTAAATTAATATATTTTAGAAATTTCTTCTGGACGCACTCGAGTGAATCAGAATGTACACGATAATGGGGCGACCAGCGACCAGACTGGAGAAATATATTCTCCCAACTTATTTAAATGTTGTCTTTTAAGCGAGAGATAATTAATATTAGATCTAAATTTGCTGCAACAGATAGGGAAAAGACTTTTGAGAATGAAATATGGAAGTCCAGGCATTAACAGGGCTTATGACCTGTCGTTGGCCGAATGAATAGCTGAATGGCCAGTTTACAACACTGTGTTCACCATTCTGCCTATGTTTAAATATCCCAATTTCCTCAACTTTTCCATATGTTGACTTTTGTGAAGTAAAAGAGCTGTCGATACAAGCCCACACGTGAAAGAAAGGCCGTTTATATTGTTCTAATTTACATATCAGAATCGTAACTTACTTTGGGAGTAAAAACTGAGTTTAACGGTCAAATTATATAGTAATTTATGTATTTTGTATCCTCGACATAAGGAAGCGCGCTGCTTAGTGCGACAGGACAACCACAGATAAAAATGCAAACCGATGCTGCGGTAGGTCATGGTTGGGTGGAAAAACCATAGAGTATAAACTCATAAATTTCCACAGAAGGACCTACCTGATTGTTTCAGTTCATATCAGGTTTAATATGTCATGTAAAAACAATAAATCTTTATGCGGTGATGGCAGTGGATAGAACGCTCATCACATCATTTTACTCTGTCTCTGCATACAGACCTTTATTTCTCTCCATTTATAAATCTTTGCATGTCGACATGTTCATTTTCAAGTATATGTTGGATTGCGTCATGCCATATCTCTTTTGATATGCCTTGATCTCTGCATCTATCAATATTAGCATAGTTAATTTTTGATTCCTATATTTATTTATTTATTTATTCACACTCTTTATCAAAATACAATTCCATATTCACTTTGCCCATCTAACAAGGGTACATACCCCGTTCCAAGCTAGGCAATTACATTTTTATATATTATAATAGTTAACAAATTAATATAGAGCACAGACAAACAAAATATAAACTTATTCGGATACACATTTTGATTCATATACATACAGACATACACATATATACACACATGTATATATAAATAAACACATATATATATACACATGTACATACACACACACGTACATACACCCATGCGCATACACATACATACATTCATAAAAACATAGACAATTTATTTATGCGAAACTTCATGGTTGTCATCTATAAATATATATTTTTTTAATTATTCCTTATGTTTTATATTTTATTTTTGACATCCAGTAAGGTTTTCCAATCCGTGGCATGCATCAAATTTTCATGCATTTTTTTTCAATATGCGCTGTCCATTTGCTCTTGGGCGCGCAAACTGGGTTTCACGCGCTTTCTTGGTAGTATTTTGTATTTTCTCTACCCAAAGAGTGGTTACTTTAGGATTTTTTTTTTTTTATGCGATAATACTTTACTTCATACAATTGCCACACTGGTGATTAAACGTCAAATGATGTATGTGGTATAACTGTTAACTGTCTTCTGACACATAACACCACCACAAGTTTCTGATATCTACTTTATAGTGATATTTTTGTTCTGAATGCTTTTGATAATTGAAATGAGTAATTTCTACTGGCAATCGCCTTTAATCTGCACTGGCAGCATTGTTGAAGCATTTCGTAAAGGCCGCACTTGGCTGTTCTGACAGTTCCGAAGTTGTGTCATAAAATGATTTAAATCATCGTTTAAGAGTCTATTCTTAATAACGTTTGACGGATTGACCGCCATTGATGGAGAAACTTTGGGTAATTTCATTAAATCATTATTAATTAAAGGCCCTTTTCACACATGCCACGCCAATTCACCCGGTCCAGAAATTTTACTGGGCTCATCTTACAAACGCATACAAAATGTGTCACCTTTTACAAAAGGGTGTACCCAGAAAATTACCAGGCCGGGTGGATTGGCGTGGCATGTGTGAAAAGGGCCAAAGGGCGAAGTTTGACAGCGTAAGCCAACACATGAATACATAAAACGAAAGCGTACCCATAGTTCCTGAGTCGGTTTATTTATACCAGTGATGGTATTCTGAAGCTTCTTTCCCCCTAGAGAGTGGTTAATTTGGGGATACTTATTTTTTTATTACGATGACACTTTGCTGTATATAATTACCACACTGATGGCACACGCGAAAGAACGACTAAAAGGATCTACGATGCAAATGTTGATGGATGCAGAAAACGAGGAAGACCGAGAAAGACATGGCACGATCAAGTCCATCAAATACTTGAAGATGGACATGTCAAAATTAGGAATAATCGGCGTGCGTGCATAAGAAGATGTATGAATGTAGAGGAAGCGAGGTCTGTATGCCAAGATAGAGTGTTATGGCGTTCTATCCTCTCTGCCTACCCCTACGGGGAAACGGCGTGATGGTTTGTTGTTGTTGTTATGATTAAACGTCATGTGACTTTATAAAACTGTTTTTTAAACGGAAAAAAACTGATGCAGTTTGGTCAATTCAACCTAATTAAGTATTTTGAGTAATGTTTAAGGTCGCTATAATGTTCTTAATGAAAATCATCATGTTTAATTTCACGCGTTCATATTTATTTCACGTTTAATCATCAGTGTGGCCGAATATAAAGTAAAATGTAAACGCGTGCTAAAATTTAAAATCCGTATATTAATCACTCTAGACGGAAGATAAGATTCAAAATACCACCCCCAGGTGAGTTTGATGTATTTGATATTACGTTGGTTCGATATTACTTCTTTTTTTTTATTTTTTATATTACGTTGGTTTTTATTTTGTCCATGTCATAATTTTAATATTTTATAAAAGAAATTATTAGAGAAAGACCAGATTTTAATATTAAAATTGCTAGCCTATGTTCGTGACCCGCATAAGGGCTCCTTGGTTTGGAATAAATTGAAATTTCATTGTATTTCTAAGTTTGCACTTTGTGATTATTACTCAGATTGAGACGAAAAGGCTGTAGAATATACTACAAAGTAAAAAGTTCTCTGTATTAAAAATATATAGGTACATGCATTTATATATATTTATTTGGACTCCTGTATTAAGTAGCCTTACGTGTCATGTACAAGGCTAAGGTACTCGGAAAAAATCGTTTTTGTTTGTCTTGGAAATGGGATGTTTGATCACTGATTTTGATTTATTAGCTTTATGAGTCCAATCACCATTGTTGCTAAGTTCCAGAACAATGGCGCGTGACAACAACTTTTAACAGTAGTTAAGGATATTCCATCTTTCCTGCATTCTGCTTCAAGATTATGGAGTTGTAAACTGAAAAATGGGCACTGAAATAACAGATGATCGACTCTTTGCGAAGAAATATCATCGCATGGACAATAGTCATCATTCCTTAATTTAAACCTTGATAGGTAACTTCTCATAGCTCCGTGTCCAGTTAAAAGTTGGGTCGTTTCGAAAGTACTTTGGTGATAACGACGGAAGTTTGCTGCATCAGCCAGCGTTGGGTTTAGTGATTTTACCTGTAGAAGAAGCGCGGTAATGATCCTCCCAACGTAGCTGCATATTTTGTTTTATACAGCGTTTATCAAAACTAAGGGAAATAATACATTTATTTAAGATATCTATTTTTATTTTTCTTTTCTTCCAGCATTTATATTAAATAAACAAATGTACCCAAATCAGTAAAAAAATATGGAATCCACTTCAGTTTATATAAAGATTGAACCGGGGACTGGCGATGTAGAAGGAGATATTCTCCGTACTGGGGAAGGGGTGCCATGTTCCCACGGAGGTGAGGAGCCAGGTGTTGCTACCGTGAAGGCTGAACCGGGGACCAGTACTGACCAGCCTAGGATAACCAGTGATATTATTATATTCACGGAGATGGACATTCATTATCCTGACATCAAACAGGAATGTTTGGATTCGTCTCGTAGAAATGAAATCGCCTCAAGTAAGTAATATGCGCTTCCTTCCATACAAAGAATTATTATACACAAGAAGGCACGTAAAATCATGTTTGCATACAATGCAGCTTCCAAAAGTCTGACATCCCGCCTGTGCGCATGCGTGAAATGGCCGCGTAATATTACTAGACCGCAAATAGTAATGAAAACAACGCGCGAATAAGATAATTTTGTGTTATGTTTTACCACAAAAAATATTTTGCTGAATGGACTATAAAAAACCATATAACATTTTAATATTTTGAGTCTGTCTATGCTGCAGACCGACGGATTTTCTCCCTAAGGTGTTGTTCATATTTAAATTTGTTGCAACAGAGAGGGAAAACCTTTTTGAGAAGGGAATATGGGAGTCTAGGCATTTACAGGGCTTATGAACTGTCATTGGCTGTTTTAAGTGGCCACTTTACACACTGTGTAAAATTCACCATTCTGCCTAAATTTAAACATTCACATTTCCTCAACACTTTCATCTGTTGAGTTTTGTGAAGTAAAAGAGCTGAAACCTTTATCATGCGGGTGAGATTTATCCGGCTAAACCAATTCACCTACTAGGCAACGCCTGAAAACAATTTTCCTATTTTTTATACTTCTTTTTTTACCAGGTAGTTAATTGAAGGTTTTGAGTATGTCCAAATGCTTACAGACTGGCTAGATCGTCTCCCTAGGGAGTTCTTCATATTTAATTTTGTTGTCAACAGATGGAAAACGGATGGAAAAGTTGAGGAAATGTGGATATTCAAACATAGGCAAAATGGTGAATGTTACACAATGTGTTAAGTGGCCACTTAAACCATCCAATGATAGGTCATAAGCCCTGTAAATGCCTAGACTTCCAGATTCCCTTCTCAAAAATGTTTTTCCTCTCTGTTGCAATAAATTTAAATATATACTTTTATAAGGCAAACTTATTAAAAAACTTTTTGTTATCAAGTAAAAAATTACCGTTTAATATTATACTAAAGTGTATTAATAGAAACCCGGGTAAAAATGGACTACCCTGGCAATACTTACAAAATGTCCACCATGTTTTATTTAACAATCTGAAAGACGGTAAACTAATCGAGTTCTTAAGTTAAATTATTTGTGAATTCGCTACTTATACCTTAAATGTGATCTCATCTCTTTTAATTTTTTATTATTATTTATTTATTTAAAGAAAACTACAGCCATTGTAACAAAAAAATACAGTATTCACAAATAAATCAAAATTATAGGCTAATTATAGTTTTCTATATATAAGTATACACAAAATTTAAAATGCAAAAAAAAATAAGAAAAAAGGCTTACACGTGAAATTCCACATTAAAAAATTTAATGTAACAATAATAATGAAAAGAACATATGAAAGTGGTTTTTCTTTTACTCTCTTAATTTTTTTTTCCTCAGCGGATGCATACGGAGTAATCCCAGATCCACCTTCCTTTAAATAAGAGAAAATAAATATAATATGATATGAAAGTATACAAACAAATAAAACCGTTTTAAATAGGTACAGTTAGATTTAATAGGTTAAAATTAAACTATATCTAGTATTTGCAATCAAGTTTCAAAAAAAATATCTCTAAAAACGAAAAATTGCAAAAAGTCCGTTTTGCCCGTGTACCCCTCCAATGCGTAATACGGTTGAGAAACCACTCTCTTGTTGTGACTGTAAGTATTGAGGTGTCTCGAAAATGGTTGCTTTATAATTAATATTATTGTTTCTGATAATCGTTTGTACTTTCTAATTGTGTTTTATTTTCTTCAAGGATATATTACGTCTCAGAATACGAGGGAAAGTGTCTCACTATGCGCCAAGCAGACATGTAAATTTTTAAATCTAGTTAACGAAGGGCGCGTTAGAATGGCTGCGAATAATTCGGAAGAAAATAAAAGCTGTGTTCCTCAAAAATTTGATGTTTTGGATGCAGAAGGGTGTAGAAAAAAGAATGCTAGGAAAAAAATCTTACTAGTGAACAAATTGAAAGAAGAAATGCCAGAAGAAGAGTCAATATGATGAGTCCTCAAGAAATTGAAAGAAGAAATGCCAGAAGAAGAGTCAATATGATGAGTCCTCAAGAAATTGAAAGAAGAAATGCCAAAAAAAGAGTGAATATGATGAGTCCTCAACAAATTGAAAGAAGAAATGCCAAAAGAAGGGTAAATGCAATGACTCCTCAACAAATTGAAAGAAGAAGAAAACGAGTGAAAGCTAGCAGAAGAGTAAAAGTGCCTAATACTGGCGAAGAAGGAGATATTTTCCCTACCAAGAAAGAGACGCCATGTTCCCGTAGAAGCGGAGAGTCAGGTCTCGCTAACGTGGAGGCCAATCCAGGGACCACTACTGACCAGCCTACGGTAACCGGTGATGTAATTATGTACACAGAGATGGATATTGACTATCCTGACATCAAACTAGAATGTTTGAACAGTAAAACTGTATCTAGTAAGTAATATTAATATTTAAAGCATTGACTTTGTGGTCAAACATTTGACTTAATGTTATCAAATACTTGTATATAACCACTTACCGACTTTTTTTATGTCTACCGGTTTCGAGACGTTCCCGTCTCTTCGTCAGGACAACAATTAAACCAACATGCAAATAATGTTCCTTGGATCAATAATCAAACAAACTTCCAAAATAGTCCTTCATTAACTATATTTCTGCAACAGTTATTATTTCTCGCAACATAGGTATAAGTATTTGCCATTTCGAAAAATGTGTGTACCTACCTGATATTTAAAATTGTCATGTGGGTAATTAAGACTAGGATTATTGGTTTGTGTACTTAAATAAAACATTTCTTTAAAAAAACAGGATATTCCTCGATCTAGTGGATTGATTGACCCGTGCAACACATTTCAACATTTATTCGCCATGTAATAAATACGCATTCAAACAGCAACCTCGTGTCTTCTCTGTTAATCTCTAACTGGGGTAGGAACTCTGACCCTCAATGAGGAAGTTCAGTGTTTTTTTTCAATTTTTTTATTTGTTAATAGACTGTTAAACTAAGTCAAAATTATTTATTTTTATTTTTTACATATCGTATTATCGGCGCTACGATTTTTTAAAGTTTTGTATTTCTGAAATAACTCCGCGTGTGACGTCAGAGGTTCATTTCCGCTTATTCTCATTCAGTTCTTCCTATTGGTCCAGAAGCGACAAGCAGACCGGAAATCTTCCATAGCTCTCAGATCATAGGTTGATTCACATGAACCAGTGACGTCATTTAAAGTAGTGCGATTTTATCAAAATATTTTTTCTTATTTTTTCTGTACATTTTCAAGAAACTTTGCCGTACAATTTAATGCTCTAATTTTTACCCCGCGTAAGAAAACATTTTTTGTATCCAATTTCCCGTAGGGCTGAAGTTCCTCATTACCTAATCCTACACTTTTTTAGTGGGGTCTGCTATTTATGTTGCTAAGTAATTTTTTGTTAATTTTAATCCAACTACGCTGTTAGCACAAATTAATTATCTGCATTTCTTTATCCTTTTAGCGGTGAAATTTTTTAATCAAAAAGAAATTGTTGTTTTGATTTAGAGACAGTCTTGCCATAGAAAGCCTGAAATTTTCTCTTCTTTTTGTTTGCTGGTTGGAAAAGTTTTATTGCATTAATTTAATACTTATTAAAACATTCACTTGGTAACAGGCTTGTTTACTTGTTCTTGTTGTTGTTTCAGGTTTACAAACGAAGCGGAAAGATTTTTACACTTCGAAAACTAGCAAGTTGACTCGTGCGTGTAAAAAAACATTCTTATGCTCGAAGTGCCAGTTTGACTGTTCACAAAAATGTCATTTGAAGTTACACAAGCTGACTCATACTAGTGAAAAACCATTCTCGTGCTCAGAGTGCCAGTATAAATGTTCACAAATAAGTAGTTTGAAATTACACATGCTTACTCATACTGGTGAGAAACCATTCTCATGCTCAGAGTGCCAGTATAAATGTTCGCAAAGAAATTGTTTGAAATTACACTTGCTGACTCATACTGGTGAAAAACCATTCTCATGCTCAGAGTGCCAGTATAAATGTACACAAAGAAGTAATTTGAAATTACACATGCTGACTCATACTGGTGAGAAACCATTCTCATGCTCAGAATGCCAATATAAATTTTCACAAAACAGCAGTTTAAAATCGCACATGTTTACGCATACTGGTGAGAAACCATTCTCATGCCCGGAGTGCCAATATAAATGTTCACTAAGAAGTAGTTTAAAATCACACATTTTTACTCATACTGGTGAAAAACCATTCTCATGCTCAGAGTGCCAGTATAAATGTTCAAAAAGAAGAGGTTTGAAATTACACATGATGACTCATACTGGTGAGAAACCATTCTCATGCTCAGAGTGCCAGTATAAATGTTCAAAAAGAAGAAGTTTGAATTTACACATGATGACTCATACTGGTGAGAAACCTTTCTCATGCCCAGAGTGAATACACCTTCTCCAAAAGATGGGATTTTACTCATAATTCATTAAATCACATTTTTGAGAAAATTGTTACTTTTTTAAAATTTAAATTAAATTAATTTTATTTTATTTTTTACGCCCATAAGGCTTTTACATACATGAAGTTATATAAAACATGAGTATATAAACAACATCAAATTTAAAAAACACAATATAAAGTAATAAAAGATAGAACAGTGCTTCTTTCCCCCCTCCGGCCACTACACGTGGACCGGGATCTTCTAGGAATTTAGCAAAAACATGTGTTTGCACTTATGCGATACTGCGACAGTGACTAGTGACTACCGAACATCTACGAAAGCACCCTTCGGATATTTTTATCTGTTATGCTATCCATAGTGTTGAAGTGCTTTATCTGTTTAGTTTTTTATTGTTTACTTTTTGGCACGAACACTTTACAAATTTACTATTATGCTCAATGTTTGTTTTTGTAAATTTATTGATAATTTTAAGTTGCCAGTTACCATTTGAATTCCAAGCGTCCATGCGCTCAGTAGCTGCGAGACTTGTTGTTATCTAACTTCTATTTTTATAAATTTGTTTTTTATTTCATTTTTTAAAATAATCACTAAAACTCTAAACTCCATTGTCAAATAAAAAAATAGAAATGTAAATACGGGCTAGATTTCTTATTGTCCATGCGCTCTGTATCTGCAAGACGTGTAATCTAGCTCCTACATATCATAACTGGAGACGGGAAACAAGAATCCTAACCGTCCATGCGCTCTGTAGCTGCAAGACGTGGTGGGATATTTATTTATTGTACAGCGCCCTTGAGGTGATTTTCACAAAAACGGCGCTATATAATTTATCCAAATATATATATATATATATATATAGAAGTAAAGTTGGTATAAAAAAAAGAAGATGAGTATATTAACAACATAAACTTTAAAAAATACAATATAAATAAATAAAATATAGAACAGTGTTTAGGAGTATAGTTGATTTAAAAAAAAAAAAACGTATAGAAGCTAGATATAAGAAATATTTAAAAAAAGATAGACAAATAAAATGCAAACATATTTTTAAATATGCAGTTTAAGGGTTCAAGGCAGCTAGGTACATAGTGTTATAAATACAACATCAACAGAATATTAAGTTCTATTTGATATGGAACATATACATTGATATTTAATTTACAAGACTCACGTTAAAGACATCGATGTTCAACAATATTTTGAGTTTGTCCAAATTTTTGTAGACAAGGACTGGATTCAACTCCCTGGGGAGCTGTTTATATCAACATATTACAACAGAGATGAAGAACATTTAAGAAAAGGTAATATAGAAGTCTAGGCATCTACGAGGCTTATTACATGTCATTGGTTGGTTTAAGTGGCCACTTACCACACTGTGTAACATTCACCATTCTGCCTATATTTGAACATCTAAATTCCTTCAATTCTTTCATCTGTTGATGTTTGTGAAATTAAAGAGCTGAAACCTTTATTTATGCAGGTGGGATTCATCTAATTGAATGATTTTGAATTAAGTATGTAGGTGAAATAATTCAATTAGATGAATCCCACCTGCATAAATAAAGGTTTCAGCTCTTTAATTTCACAAACATCAACAGATGAAAGAATTGAAGGAATATAGATGTTCAAATATAGGCAGAATGGTGAATGTTACACAGTGTGTAAAGTGGCCACTTAACCAGCCATTGACAGGTCATAAGCCCTGTAGATGCCTAGACTTCTATATTACCTTTTCTTAAATGTTCTTCATCTCTGTTGTAATATGTTGACATCGATGTTGTTAGCATATTGGTTCGCAAGTCCATGCATCCGCACTACTGGTGAATTCGCGCTGTAATTGGTCGACGATGGACCGCAGTAGAACAGAGTATTACATCGGGCACTCACACATTAATAAAATTTATGAGTTCACGACAGTCGAACATTGATGTTATTATTTTTAATAGAAAATGCAAGTCATTAAATTTTTGTCGGTTTTCTAATGTTTGGATGTTTAAATAACCTATAAGTCTGTGTTATTTATGTATTCAATCGGTATATCTAATTTTAAATTGATAAAACGCAAAAAAATTATGCTGAACCCTTTCGATGTCCTTACGATTTACCCTGTAATACGGTCACCATTTTTATTTATTTGGACAGCTTGCGCCTTTGACAAAATATAAAATAATATTGAAAAACAATTATGACAAAACAAAACACCCGAACACAGTATAAAAAATATAGATACATGAAATAAAATCAGCAGAAAATAAGGAAATAATAAAGAAAAATTAAATAAGAAATTATAACATAGGTATGCAGCAAATTAACAATAAATAATGGGTTTAAATAAAAAAGTAAGAAGTCTAGGCATTTACAGGGCTTATGACCTGTCATTGGCTGGTTTAAGTGGCCACATTACACACTGTGTAACATTCACCATTCTGCCCATGTTTGAACATCTACATTTCCTCAACTCTTCCATCTGTTGGCTTTTGTGAAGTATAAGAGCTGAAACCTTTATAACGTGGGTGAGATTCATCCGGCTGAACCAAATCACCTACTAGGCAACGCCTGAAAACAATTTTGCAATTTTCATACTTCTTTTACCAGGTAGTTACTTCACGAAAGTCAACAGATGGAAGAGTTGAGGAAATGTGGATGTTCAAACATGGTCAGAATGGTGAATGTTACACAGTGTGTAGTGGCCTCTCAAACCAGCCAATGACAGGTCATAAGTCCTGTAACTGCCTAGACTTCCGTATTCCCTTCTCAAAAATGTTTTCCCTCTCTGTTGAAATAAATCTAAATAATGATTTTCATTTAAATCATTATTGCGACCTTAACCCCCCCTCCCCAGTGCGCGGTGATGTGTAGCCAGTACACATTGCGTCTAATAACTATAATATCTTTATAAATATAATCAATATTGAGTTTAAATTTTCAGTATTCCTCCATTACATATTTACGTATCCACTGAAATAATTTGTTATTAAATAATAAGTACTTATTAGGCACAAAAAAGCATTTTATCGGAAATCGGGGATAAATTACAAATATCATCAAAAGTATACTCTCAGACAGTCATGTAGCCCAGTACTAGCTACGAGCTACAAGTACTTAGTATCTCTCGGGAAGTTAGCGCGGGTGCACGTTTCGCCCGAGTCGTTGGCGATACCCAATAGATTTTTCATGTTTTCAGCAGTTAGATTTGAAATATTATGAAATATCTTTGAATTAAATAATGATTTATTAAAGCCATCCCCAATAAACATTTCATTTTTCCCTTTTTAAATCTCTTATTTTATTAATGTGTAGTGACTACACAGCACTGTAGCTCGCGGGTGTTTTTAGGACAGGAAGGGAAAGATTAAGCATTACCCAAAACACTTAATTAGGTTGAATTGACCAAACCTTATTATTTTTTAACAGTTTAACACATCATTTGACGGTTAATCAGTACGGCCATTATATGAAGCAAAGTGTTGTTGGGTGTTGTCGCATTACACAAATAAAGCCAAATGTTTTTTTTTGTACGGTCCTAGGATTTATTTGCCAATTAGAGACTGTGTTGCCATCTTTATAATTTAGCCCTGTTACGCAAGAACCGAGATTATTTTATTTGTGGACAATCTGTGCTTTAATTATGAACGGTATCTTCATCTGATATCGAGACGGTATACTTAACTTCTGTACTATCTGTATCTTACCTCGGTAGGTTCTACCTGCTTGTCATATTGACATTGTATGATCGAAACAAGCCAATGGAATAACCGCAAACAATTAGTCCGCGTCCCTTACGTCATCAATATTTGAAATAGTTATCATTTATAGATTTACTATAAATGAGAACTATTTTAGGCTTTCTGTAAAAAAGTGCTATTATAAACTCCAATAAATCCCAATTCAAGCAAAAAATGCTCGCTTGTCCATGAATTTTCCATGACTTTTGTAATTCACCTAGACGGTACGCTTAACGATCGTCTGTATGTATCTACCGATCGACTACAAAGCCGGCTCCTGTAACATCTCGATACATACTCTCGGAAAGATAGTAAAACAGATAGAAAAAATATAATAACTAATTTTTTTTTTAGAGTGGTAACTTTCTGACACGTATAATCTGTGTCTGACGCCTAGATACTCTTAATTGTTAATAGGACAGAACCTTAGCGACATTATTTTCACATCTAGGCGTTCGTTTTATTAAAGTGACAGTTATGTCGGAATTTAATTCGACTTCAAAACTTACTTATTTCTCTCTCATATTTTTAATAGGCTTTTAAGAAAAAAAGTGCTTAGTTTAAAACGATAAAAATTTTTAATAAATGTTAATTAAAGGAAAAATTGCTGAGTGGAACAAAATTTTTGACTTATTAAATGTGTAGATAAGCGTATAAGGGGGTTCTAGACCCGTCGGTATAAAATGATGTACTTAAATCAAAACTTGATGGTGGGGGTATCGGTACTATACCTTTGAAGTTGGTTGGGAGACTTTTATCTTCTATTATGACGTCATACTGAAGCTATGTTATTTAAGAGCGTAGATATGTGTACCGTAACGAACGCTTCCCCTTGATTCATATCGATGTACCTACCCAAAACTTGAAGGTGGGGGTCGGTAGTATATCTTTATAATAGCCAGAGGGAATTTATCTCTAACTTAACCATCAAGGTGAAGGTATGACGTCTTTATCTTCCCATCATAATCGAGGCAGAGGAGGCATCCGCAGTACATAGCCAAGCCAACCGTATCGCCTCCGCTTGATGACAGTTGTCACCGGAGTTTGTTGCGTCCGTCCTCTTATTACTTCATTCCTCACAAAGACAAACCATCGCTCACCCAAGATTCTTCTGAGACACCTATTCTCAAAACTCAGAATTTTGCTGTTTTGGGCCCTAGTGAGGTGCCACGATTCGCATCCGTAGAGGAGAATAGCTGTTATGCAGGCGTTTTATAGGCGGCATTTGGTTTTCACTGAGTTAATATCCGATCTCTAGACAGCCTTCATACTGCTAAATGCGTCGCCTGCTACCGGAGTAGCTACGGTACGGATACCGCACTTCCAGTTATTTTTGAAAGCTGTCATTTTTGTAACAAATACTCCCAGGTAGGTATTTGAAACTCTCGACCCTTTTGATGATTTGGTTTAAAAGATTTAGGGGATTTTGGGTATCAAGGCATGAAGTGTTACGCAGTACATGGGTTTTTGCGATATTTATTTTTAAACCCACGCATGCGGAGTACCTATTTAGGCTATCTACAGTGACCTGAAGATCCCCGACTGAATCTTCAAATACAACCCCATCATCGGCATAATCTAGGTCGCAGTGTTTTTGGAAGGAAGAGATGGATATTCCTCGATCTAAAGGAATTGACTTTCTTAGGACGAGTCCATAAGGATTATAAAAAAGAACGGTGCAAGGAAGACACCTTGGCGAACTCCGGTGGCGACCTCAAACCAATCTGTGACGACATCGTCAATTCTGATTCCGCATACAGTTAGGGATACGTAATTATTATTTTTTGTAACATATATGTATTCGTATGAATAAATAAATTAAAATATAAAAATCCGTTTTTGAAGCAGTTTTATACACCATTTGACATTCATTTAATTATCAGTGTGGCCATTGTATGAAGCAAAGCGTCGTCGCATTAAAAAATAAAAGTCTTCGAATCAATCAAGACTGCCACCTCTGGGGTACATTAAAGCAGAGGCAAGGTCACAGGAGTTTAAAAAAAAAAGGAGTAGGGACTGTTTTAATTTCTTCTTGTTTTTATGCTTGATTATTTTCGTAAAGTTTATGGAAGTGCAAAAATTTTGATAAGTTAATAAACACAGATTTTTAAAAAATCACCATGCATTTTTCGTTTCATTATGCCCCACCTGTCCGTACACACTTTTTGTTGGTTAAAATTTAAGGATATTTGTTTGCCTATAAGCAAGAGGTCTCGTTGTTCGATTTCCGACATGGTTGATATGAAATATTTGTAAAAAAATGTGTTTTTTACACTAGAATATTTCATAGTCCCTGAACTGGCGCCTGAAGCCTAAGACTGATCATTTTACCTTCATGTAACAGAAAAGATTAAGATACGCTGCGGATGTTGTACCAATCCAGTGACCTATGCACCATTAGGTGCGGAAAGGGAATAATAATGGGATGATGAAATATATATACATTTAATAAAATACGTTTTTCGCTTCTTCTCTTCTTTGTCACATTTTGGTGGAGCATGTGGACATCACCAGTTGCCTCCAGGAGAACCTATCGGGAGCCAGCACTCTCGCCTCCTCCAACATCAATCCAGCGCATATTAGTTCCGCTGAAGAATGTTAAAAGATTGTCATCGATGGCCTTCCAGGACGGTAAGAGCTCTCAGGTTTCAAGAATAGGCAACTCGGGTTTAGGTTCTCCTGAGGCATGCGCAGCACGTGTCTATGCCAGGTCCACCGCCGCATCCTCAAAACGCTCTTTATAGGAAGCTACTGCGTCCGTTCTTGGACTTCAATGTTAGTTATAAAATCGAACCACCTAATACCTAATATTCTCCTCAAGCATTTACTATCAAAACTCAGTTCTGAGCTTTGGTAAGGTGCCAAGATTCGCAACTAGACATGTGTAGTTTTCGAACGACCCGGACCAAGGTCGGAAATATTGAACTGGGGATATGTTTCTTTCATCTCAGTCAGTTAGTTCGCAAACGAAAAGAGCGCCGAACTAAATAAAAAGGATCTTCGTGTCGTTTGGACCTCTAGCTCATTTACTTCATTCGTTCGCAACGATTGTGTTCGCGTTGTTCGCTACGGTAGAACTAGGGCGGATTGACATTTATTGTACTGAATATCGCTGAACATACATAGGGGTTAAATAGGCATTGAGGTCCCCCATCGCTCTGCCACCAATGATCCGTCCTCCCAGTTACAGGCTGTGTATAAAAAAACTTCTAAAAACCATTACACCGGTTATTGGTGTAAAAATAAGTGAATTAAATTATGTATTTATTTTCAATTAATTAATAATTATTTATTTATTTATTTTACTATTTATTTTACTAGGTAAACAAACAGTATGTACACATATATTGCCAATTTCTTTGTATATTAGAGTAAGAAACTCATGCACACACCAAAAAAATTGTTTACACTTAATACAATAATTTTAATTATGTTCAATATAATAAATGTAAAAGTAAAGAAATGAAAAAATATTTATATAATAATAATGTTAAATGTCTGCTTCTCTCAAAATTTCAATAATTTTTGACCTAAATTTACATACATTGTCACAAAAAATATCAGCCTCGGTAAATATATTGTTATACTGGTCGCATATTCTAGGTATTGTAGATTGTTTAAAATAGTTTGTTGACGCATTTTCAGAGTAAAACAAAAGATTTTGTCTTGTCGGTCTAGATGGCACACGGAATGGAAGTCTTTCTAGTAGGTTAGGAGAATCAATTTTGTTATTAATTAATTTGAATAAAAATAACTGGTCCAACATTATTCTTCGATTTTTAAGAGAGTTTATTCCATGGTACTGCATACTTTCAGCATGATTAGAAAGGTTAATGTTTAACCGGTAGTCGACCTGCTTAAAAAATTTTTGTTGGACCCTTTCTAGTCTATTAATACTTACATTATAGTAAGGTGACCAAATAGGAGTACAGTATTCTACCTGGGGACGAACAAATGTTTTGTAGAGTTTTTCATATGTCTCCGCATGTTTAAAAGGTTTTGATACTCGCATAATAAGTCCAACCATTTTATATGCTTTTTTTAGGACTGATTCAATATGAATATTAAACATAAGTTTTGAGTCAATAATAACACCTAAGTCGCGAATTTGACTATCTGTTATAGAGATCGGGGTATTATTAAAAGAGTAAGGAAAGCTGATTGTTGTTTGTTTGCGCGAAATACAAAATGAATGACATTTACTAATATTTAATTCCAGTAAATTTTGATTACAATACTGAAAAAGTCTGTCGAGATCTTCTTGCATTTTTGCACAGTCAGTGTGAGATTTAATGCAGGCGTAAACTTTCATGTCATCAGCAAAGGATATGAATTTACAATATTTAAAGCATTTGTTTATATCATAAGTATATGCGTTAAATAGTAGAGGGCCCAGGTGAGAACCCTGTGGTACACCAGAAGGTATAGTTACAAAGTGTGAATTATAGCCTTCAATTGTTACACTCTGTAACCTTTTTTCTAGGTATGATGTAAACCATTTGAGTAAATCCCCATGGATACCCATGCACCGTAATTTATTAATTAAAATTTGATGATTTACCCTGTCAAATGCTTTGGAATAGTCGGTGTATATGACATCTGTCTGATTGTTACTACGCAAGTTTTGCATAGCAAAGTCTGTGAAAATTGTAAGATTCGATAAAACTGACCGTTGTTTTAGAAAACCGTGCTGTTGATTTGGAATATATTTTAAAATAAGGGGATATATGCGATCGTATATTATTTTTTCAAAAAGTTTACTAAATACCGACAAAATTGATATTGGGCGATAGTTTTTAGCTAAATTTTTTGCTCCCGACTTATGTATTGGAATGACAAGTGCTTCCTTAAACTTTTGAGGGAAAATTCCTTCTTTAAGTGATCTGTTAAAAAGTAAAGTCAGCGGAGTCACTAGAGATTGCGCACAGCGTACAACGAATAAAGGTGGAATCCCATCGCTGCCTGCACCTTTGTTTACATCGAGCTTAATTAAATATTTAAAAACTTCTACCTTGTTTAAAATTATAGAACCTATATTATCAGAAGCCCATTGATCTGTGGTATTTTCTTCTTCTGTGAATGTAATTGAAGCTGTGGTTGGTGATGAATAAATAGAATTAAAGTATTTCAGGAAGAGATTGCATACGTTTTCTCCCCCTGACACAACTTCATTTTCAAAGCATATGGTTTGTGGAGTATTTGATCCTTTATTCCGATGTTTAATGTAAGACCATAGTGTTTTAGGATTTTGTGGTATTTCACGTTCAATAGTGTTGATATAACATTTGTAGCAGTCTTTTTGAACTTTCTTTTGTCTTGATCGAAGTAGTGAAAATTCAGAATAGTCACGTGGATTACCATATTTTATCCATTTTTTATGTATTTTTTTCTTTTCTTTTATGATTTTTATCAAAGAGGAGTTGTACCACTTCGGATATTTTTTTGGATTAAATAACTTTTTCGGAACATATGTAGAAATGGCTTTATTGATACTGCCATAGAAATATTTTATGGCAGAGTCAATATCTTCGATCTCACTTAGAATCGTCCAATTTATATTTGTCAAAAAATTGTTAATTTGATTGTAATCACCGTATCGAAATAGTAAAACTTCCCTTTGAGCACCAAAAAGAGAGCTATTTACCGGTTCTACCAGAAGTGTGATCTTTAATGCAGGGTGATGGGAGTCTTCCTTTACTAAAGGTGAATCACTGTGCAGTATTTGGCATTCAATATTACTAATAACCAAATCAAGTATTTTACCGTTGAGATTCAAAATGTTATTATATTGTAAAAGTCCAGTGTAGTATAGGGTATCTATAAATGCAGCGTCAGTGTGATGACTTACGGAGTGCGGTATAAGAGAATTGTTATGTTGTCCAATAATCCAGGTGATGTTTGGCATATTGAAATCACCCATCACTATTACAGCGTCACCGGGACATTGGTCACGGACCGAACTTAATAATGATGAAAAAGAATTTACCGCTGTGTTGTAATTGCGTCCTTGAGGTAAATAGACACACGCTATGTGAACATTTTGGTTTAAGATTAATTTGCCGGCAGGAATAGTTATCCATACGCACTCCGCTGTGCATGCCAAATCTTCGCGAGCGCGAGCTTCAAGCTCCTTTCGGCAGATAATCATCACCCCGCCTCCGCGGGATACGTTACTTTCGTGGTAAGGTCTATCGGCCCGGAAAATACTGAAGTTCAATATTGGAGCTAGTTCGCCATCAAAGATATTATCATGGAGCCAAGTCTCGGTTATGCCGTATATAGAATAAATATTATTTAGTAATATGTTATGGAAAAATGTTTCGACCTTGCTTCGAAGGCCTCTACAGTTTTGATAGAATATCAAAGGCATGACAGGGCAAAGCACCAAATTATATCGCTATTAATACATATTATGATTTTTTGAATAGAAGGTAAAATGTAAGAAGTCTCTATTTTTAGAAAACATATATAAGATATACAGTGGGTAAGTTGTTTAATGGATTCGCAAAAAAAAATTTTTTGACGTAACTTGTGTTTGTACCACTCAGACCGACCAGACGAAATCAATGAATAAAATCTTAATAAAATATATTTAAAGATATTTGCTTGAATTAAAGCCTCAAAAAATGAAAAAATATAGCATAATAAATACAAATAATCATTATTTAGCATAATTGTAGAATAAAAGCATCTGTAAATATGAAATTTGGTTGCAATCAGTAAACATTCAAATTTAAAAAATATTAATCTCACAATTTCAAATTTAAGTGTGATGGTTTTAGAAACAAATAAATAATAAGTACAGAGATATGAATAAATTAGAGGCAGTGAAACACCAGTCATCGTCTGTATAACCATAATTAAAAATGTACTGTGAATAGTAAGTTGCATAAGTATAATGAAGTAGTGAAACTGATATAATTTATAGTATGCAAAAATAGTTAATATAGTAAACATCAGCTGAAATACTATACAGTTTTTTATAACAAGTTTTGTACATAAATATGACATGTTAGTTTTTTCTAATTTTAATTGCTTATTAATAAATTCAAAAATGAGATTAAAAGTTCTGCCAGACATAAATAAAGCGTGATGTTTTAATATATATATAGTTTTAATCACCCTGAGAACAGATTGTAGTATACCAATATTAGTAAATTCCATTACCATATAAAATATAAAAAAAGTAATAAGTAATATTTTCAACATATAAGTTTCTGAGCTCATTTTACAAATAATATTGGTCTTTAAATGTAAATTCATGATTGTTTGCTTAATGTATAAGTTAAAAATGATAATATTTAGTAATAATAGTTTACAACATGAAATAATATATTTCCTTTTATACATTATCAGGCAGTTCACACTATTACAGCGAACATGTTTTATTTCACGGTAAATATTAATAATATTATTTCTACCTGCAAACGGTAGCGCCGCGAGGTACATAAACGGGCACATTTTAAAAATTGCATTCGTGACTGTTATGAACAGACGCATGTCGTCCTCGAAAGCATAGAATGAGTTATTAGTTCGAATTGTCAAAACAGTTTCCAATGTGAAATTAAGATTAAACATGCATTGTGATAATGTTTTTGCTTTACAGATTATATTTAATTTGTTGAAATTGATAGGTTTTATTAGATAGAGGAAAGTATGGACGTAAAAATCGACTGCAGTATAATCTGTTATGATCAAAACATAGAATGTAAGATAAATAACCTGAAATGTGCTAAAAAAAAAGCTAATTATATTTATAGGCAAACTATTAGATATACTCGGATGCAAAAAAATAACAAATATACAATGAATGGTTGTAGTTTTTTGTAGTTCCATGAAAATCACGGTGCAATGATTATTAGTGAGAAAAATTATATTAGGTGAGTTTATCGAGGTCTTGAGTATTAAGAATAATCCGAGCACCGGACGAGTCATCCCGCCGAATATATGTTTTTCCATTTTTGGTCCAGCAGTACTTCCAATTGTTAGACTTCGCTTTAGATCGAGCAGCAGAAAAAATCATTTTATTTTCAAGAGAAAGATGCTCTTGGACGAATATTGGTTGTGTCGTTCCTGTGATTCCTAGGTGTGATGCGTTGAGTTTACTAGTAGTATTTTTCTTATTATATTGACGTACTGCTGCAAGTATCACATCACGTTCCCTGGGAGATGTGAGTGATATGACAATGTTCTTAGGTCTTTTATTTTCTATTTTTTTTGGAACTCGACTGCAGGTAATAATATTATCCACTTTGAGAGGCACAGAGACTGTGCGGCAAAGCGAAGTAAACAAATTAATAATATTCTCAGTATTCCTTTCGGGTACCATTTGTATCTCAATGTTATTATTTCTAGCCGACTGTTCCATTATATTAAGTTTCGATTTTAATTGACAGAATGATGTACTAAGGAGAGAATAATCATTAGACATTGCACTGACCTTTTTATTGAGATTATCGTTTATTTTTATGATGTCGTCGTATTTTTCGGATAAATACTGGATGGATGTGGTAATATCCTTCAATTTCTCAAAAAGCTCTTCCCGAATTTTTTTAAACTCTTTGTTGATTGTGGAAGTAATATCAGATAAAATATTTAAGTAAGATTTTTCATGAATATCAACTTCCAACGAGGTTTTGGGCGAGTCTCTGCTTAAATT